>NC_051154.1:90303641-90486036 GCF_013339745.2 Dermacentor silvarum | reverse complement strand
CCATATTAAAACATTGTGCACAAGGAGGGCTGCAAATTTTTACAACAGCACTCTTACCATTTTTTCACCCGCAACCTGTCCACAACAGCCTCTACGTGGCCTCAGCAAGAAAACTTTTCGTTCACTTTACAAAGGAACAAATCCCTATCACAAACTAGTGCAAGGCATTTTCTACTGAAACAAGTGGCACACGCTTGATTTCAGTAGTGCATTCAACCTTAACAAAGTGGTAAAGTTCCTCTTTGCAGAAGACTGCAAGCATGTTGTGCTGTGGGATGCACACCTGAACAGAAAGCACTACCTCCTTCAGGCATGCACACTGTTTATGCCCCTGTGAGCAGACTGCAATAATGTCCCGAAGGCGGCCAAAAAACCCATTGATTACGACGTATGAATTCATCCTTCGCGATTTGTCGAGATCAGCAGTGCAATGTGATATTTCCGAGGCTCATTTTCTGAAATGAGCGCCATCGGCACCTTGCACTATTTTTCCATAAAATGTGGTGGCTCCGTTCTGCACAAACCGTTTTCTTAATACGTAGCCTTTGATTTGTGTCTTGAACAATGTCTGAATACATACATTTCCTTTTGCAGCATTGTTCCAAAGCACAGGCAAGGCTTGCATTAGGAAGAATTTGTCGATTATCTGTCTCTCTGGGTATCTGTCCCTTTGACCATTTTGACGAGCTTTCCATTCATGGATTCAAATGGAAACATTGAATGTGCCCACAGGGGACCCCAATGCTTGACCGTGTCAACAAGGTGAAGCAGCAAGTGCGCATTGTAGGTCATGTTTGTTATGCCATAGAGCTCCTGGTAGCCCTTCACAAACTTTTTCATTTCATTTTGCACAATGCTCAGCTTATCAAGGGCAATGCAATCACTTAGCAAGTAATGCATGATGTCCACAAATGAAACCCAGTGGCGGTAATTTCTTTCTGGTATATAACCAGACAACACAACTGGTGAATAAAACAATACCAATTCCGCCAGTCCGCACATTTCCAATGCTTCAGGTCTTTAAGAGACCTTGGAAGTCTCGATATCTCCCAGATTGGTTGCAGATGAAGTAGCTTCTCATTCACTTCATCATTCAAGCGAGTGCGTATATTAAAACTACGACACCTTTTTGAGTTCAGCCACAGCAGTGTTGTAGCTTTTACGAAACCTGCACAGACGGCATGCATATAATCCACTACAAAGCCAGAAGAAAAGTTGAAGTAAGTGAGGAGCATGAGAACACTTGTAGTCTTTACGCCACGGCTCACTTTCTCCTGCTTTGTTCTGGCTTTTTGGGCATGATGCAGAAATGACTCATTAGTGCGAAGCTTTGGTGCACAAGTGGAGACTGGGTACGCACGACAATGCCCATTACCCTTCGCAACAACCTCTCCAGGATGCTCACACCATGCACAGCCATACTTCCCATTAAACTGAGTCATGCCCATGACTTCACATCTTGCTACGCTGTCTACTGTGCATGGCCCCGGGAAAACCTTAGTAGTTTTTTCCTGACCACACGAAATATTCCCATGTTATGCCGGTTGTCGACAGCGCATTCATGATTTCACAAAAGGCAAAAGGAAAGTATTCATCACAGGCTTTTTTGACCCAAACCATAGGCCAACAAGGACGAGCCTCTGAATCCTGTCCTATAAGTCAGTTCATTAATTTGTGCAAGGATAGGCCAGATGCCCAAACTTGCTGCTCTCAAAAAGTGGCACACCATCGGTGTTGAAGGTAAGAGACACATCATCAGGGCCCATGGGAATATTTCTGTATGCAACACCTGTTATGATGTCAGTGACATCGAAAGAAGATGGCTGAGCTGGCATAAACCTGGTTGTTTTCAAAATATCACAAATCTGAGATTCTATGCTAAGTGAAAAAAAATATGATGAACTCTTTACCAGTGCACTAATGTCATGGTTCACACTGCAGGGTTCACACAAAATGGTAGTACACTCAGTAGCTCCCATGTAGCTGTAACAATTGCTACAATAAAAATGCCTTATCTTCTCACTCTCAGGTGAGCTAAAATGTTTAAAAAAACTGTGCTTCGAACATGGCAGCACCGTTTCTTCCGGTAGATGAGCATGCAGTAAATGCAGCAAGCTCTCTGTCGCTTCCTTCGACACATCATGCCGCAGGCTGTGGCCCATAATGAGCAAAATGCTCTCAGCCTTTGTTATCTTCGAACCTGGATACAGCTCCTGGTTCTGTTTAAAGAGAAGAAACAACAAGTTTATACCACATGCATGCACACACGAAATACACGTAAATTCAGTAGTCCATAAGAAACAAGCATCTCCCATCAGCTTTATTGTAGACTATTGCAATACACCACCATTTTCGTTACCATTAAAGAAATGTGTGCCTCGGTGTCAAGACACATTAATGCGTTAGAGCTTTGCGAATTAAAGACTACCTTTGTGAACACACCGAGAGAGTAAACTATACCACATGAAAGAGCATATTTTCACTAGGTGGCACTGTGAATTTAAGGTGTTAACAGAAGTGTTCTTTGAACAGCTATATTGGTTGCAATTTGCTTAAGCTTCCGCGTAGCCTGATTATGCATGCCTACAACAGTAGGCACGCACAGGGGCTTATTTGGAAAAACTGATTTTATATTGTAGAGAAAATAAAATTTTAATATTCTGCCAGAATTATTGCAAGAACTTAGCCACCGCTAATGGTCTAAGTATGGGATGGCATTGTGAGGAGTGAGGTATTTTACCTTTTCGACTGGTTCGGAGCTATGAGAGGTTTTGGGTTTATTTGCGCTTTAAGCGTCTCTACCCGCGTACAGCACGCGCGGCGGCGTTCGCATGTACAATTGAAACGCCGCCGGGCATCATTTACATTACAGTGTAATATTACATAACACTCGTATTACCAGTCGGTTAAGTGACTATAGATAGCTGCGATGATGACGAAACTTGCTAATCCTCACCATATCGGCGTTTCCGTCGGACGGCTCAAATGCGTGCTCTTCGTCTTCGCTCGTTTCCGCGTCCGAACTGTCGCTGCTTGAATATGTGCTCGGCGAGTCGTCATCGATGGGGACAGGTTGACGCTCCTTTCACAGTCGCGTCGGAGTCGTCGTTCACGGGAGGTTGGCCATGGTCACAGCGCGTTTCCTCGCTTACTAAATCAGGTGATGTAGAACCGTCATCTTGCAGCGTGGGCAGTGAAGCGTCTAATGGGGCTTCCTTTTTCGCACGGTGCCTGGAATGCACGGGCACCTCTTGCGTTGCGTCCAAGAGATATTGGTTATATTTTCTCTTCCGTTCCATGGAAGGGAAGAAAACTTTAAGCGTCGATGGATAACACAGTCGTCTCCTGCGAATCTCCTCCTCTGTGTATCTCTTGCAATGCAATCCTGCTCAGCTTCAAAGACAACGCTTGGCATTCGCACTGCAACTCAGCAGCCACATGGCAATAATAACACAGGACACCCAGGCAATAATCACTACAGCCGTCCTCGGAGGGCAATGGATTGGCTACACTGGCTATGAAGGCCAGTGCGTTAGTTTATATTTTTTATACAGCCACTATTTATCCTGCTAAACTAAAGCTAATAAAACAATTAATTCAGTATATATTTTAATACGATTACAAATGAAATAGCAATATTTAACACTAAACCTGCAGGTATTGTATGTTTGTATGTTGACTCGACACTACCGCCAATCTAGTTTGAGTGATTGTCAGGGAGGCATTGGTCAGGCCTGGCACATCCTGTTTTTGTTGTGTGCGCCACGTGACCACGTTGTGTACGAGTTCGCCGTGCTTGCCGCGTGGTACACACAAGGTTCAGCCGAGTTCTTGTTATTCTTCAAGTGGGTAATATTGAACAAAATGAGCCACATACTGGTTAAATGGGTGTCGTCCTCTTTGTGGGACGTGTACAACGTCCGAGCGATAGCAGATACAAACATAGGTTTACGGCTTTTGAGCGACGTAAATGCTATAGAAAAATTACGCGGCAGCGTGGTAGCTGTGAATTGGAAGGACGGCGAAGCAACAGCTGATGCAGAGTTGCTTGACTTCGGTAAGTAACACCGCTTTTCATAAGTTTTCGCTGTAAAGTTGTTTCTATTGCCTGACAACGGTTTTATGTAGGATTGGAAAAATCAATGGAGCGCCGGCGAACAAAGCTTGTGCGGATGGCGCAGTCGGCAACGGGCAGTGCCGAGGATGTGGAGGAGGTGCCTGAAGTGCCTCTAGAGAAGACTTCACAACAGGAGGTGAGTTCTGTGTTAGTTTCCTTTTTTTTATTTCCCAAGTGAGTGAAGCTATGAACAGCGCATCGAGTTGCGTTGTATGTGTGTGTCGAACGAACAGAGTGCAGTCCGCGCCGTTTGTCAGTCATGTTCGCAGGCAGGCGTACACCGCTGTTTTGGTTCACACTAAGGGCGCAGGGATGCTCGCCTTCTGCGGCATTTTTGTTTACATCTTGTTCGATATCATTGCTGGAGCGCCGCATCCACTGCATCCACATCTCGCCGCATTCACGGCAATATGTTGATTATGGATTCTGTGATACCGCGGTACATGGGCTGTGACGATGAATACAGTGCATGTGACGCACCAGCTTGGTACGAGAAGTATCGCACCCATCATGAGAACGTGTGTGTACTTATGTGCGGTCGTGTCACGTCATACGGCGCGCACTGTAATTAGGCAACTTACTCTCCTATTCACGTTGTTTCACGCGGTAGTACTATTTTTCGACAGTTGCTCTTAACCATGGACTAGGATTGAAGATAAGTTACAAGGTACTAGTTAATTGTATGTAATGTGATCCCCGCTAATCTTATCTCATACTTTATGCATTCCTCATTTAGATATATTGCATAATTACAATAGAGTAGCAATGTAAATATCCTAGCTTCAACCTACAGACCCCATTTATTTTTTCTACTGACATTTAAATCGACTTTCTATCTTATTGCTGTATTGTACTAAATTGCTGTTCACTGCTCTGTTGGGCTGTAAGTACTTTCAATCGATTAATGCATCACCACAAGACAATAAGCAGATTTCATGCTGTGTTTATAATCTGCAGGAAAGTCTGGTATGTAAAATGACCCACCAACAGCAATGCTGCTTACGGAGTTAATCTCTTTAAGCGAGTGCAAAAGCTGCGAAGGCAAAGTAGGTCCACCATATTGAAGGCTGGTATCCACATGAACATCGGACAAAGCTGCAAGTGTACAGAAAGGGAAAGCTAGATTTGAACTGAATGATAAACATTCCCATTAATATTTAATATATGGCTTTTATAGGCTGCTGGAAGCCTAGAGTGCCAGCAAAGTGATAGCCGCACATTAGTGTCCCTTTAACCATGCGCTGATCTGTGCACGCCTACGGGTACTAGAAAGGACCCTACCAAAATCAATGAGCTTGCGGTAGCCACACTACTAATGCATGACACTGCAAGTCGCACACGGCAAGGAATAAGCTTCCAGTTATTTTTGCACATAAGTCTGAGCAATACTAGCTGCTTGCAGTGTGGGCACGATCGAATGAGTGCACTTGTACGCATGTGTCGTGATGATGGCTCAAGTTGACTCGTTAAGTGCAGTGACTTATACATTAAAGCTGTTATATGCCACATGTCAATTGGCAGCAGCTTTAATGCTGTATTTTGTTGACAGCAGCCACTACAGCGCTTTAGTTTTGCCCAATGTAAGTGAACGGCTGCAACTGACAAGTGCAGAGCTGTAAGTAGCATCTAGTCCAGCACGGACTTTATTGATGATGCGAAGTTTGAGTTAGGTTGTGACCCGAGTAACATAAGCAACCAGTGCACACAGCACGAAAAAAGTGGCAAACACGGAGCCTGGGAATATATATATTTCTTTGGGGGAGGCACAGCATGTATTCAGCAATTTCTTCCGATCTAATAGAGTACACAAGCATCATTCAATAATATATACATTGACCTCCTTGGTGCTTTTTGTTCCACTGATATAAACTATGATTTTAGTTTTTAATTTAGTGTTCTAGCTGTTATTTAGGATAATTTATGTGCGAGTATGCTTCTGTTGAAAGCGGGCTGCTTAGCATTATGTCTTGATCACCTACCCTTCATGTTGTGGTTTGTTTGGAAAAGTAGTAGTGCTAATGTATTTAAGGGAGTGAGAAAGTATATTGGCCAGCAGAAGTTAAAATGTGTTGATGTTTTACTATTTACATGCCTCTAAATTATTATATGCTTTGTACTCATTTCATTCCTAGTTCCTACAAGGAAATGACATATGTCAAACAAAGAGGACATGAAACTAAAGTTTGTTTCTCTGTGTGTGCTTTCTTGCAAACCCTACACCTGTTCCAAACACAGGAGTAGCTGCTCCAATAGCAGCTCTTGCCTGTACCAATGGCTGTTCCAGATTACTGGAGGGCATTCTGACCAATGCATTCCTGCACAAGTGTGAATGCAGGTGTGTTCCCTGGAATGCGAATGCATATGAGTTGATATGTTATTGCATGTGTGCACATGTGGTAATGAGACCACCTGAGTTGTTTTTATGTAATTACACTGGCCAGTTTCTCCTTGAGTCACAGTGTCCACATGAATGCCACTTATTTTTCTATTTTCCAAGCAAAAGAAAGAAGTGCAAACATGGCAAAAGTTTACACCAGAGGCCTTGAAAGATTACCTTTTGTAATTAAGATGATGATACTGAAATGGCCTGATTGTTTATTGTATGAGACAATTTTTAGCAGTAGCTTCTGCATAATATGAATCTTTCAAAGATTTTAAAACAGTTAATCATAATTCGAGACTGAAGGGGCTATATGCAAAATAACAAAAGATATGATCTGCCACTCGTGTAACAGCGCGAAAAACAACAAGGAAGGGACGACAATAGAGACAGAGTGAAAAGAGTACAGCGCTCTTTTCACTCTGTCTCTATTGTCGTCCCTTCCTTGTTATTTTTCGCACTGTTACACGAGTTGCAATGAACCAACTAGCCCAGCAAGCTGCTATTCTGATGATCTGCCAGTACTCCATAAAATAGTTGATGTTAGTTTTATATAAGTTGTAAGGTTTTATGTCCTTGGGAGGTGATATGTAGTTTAACTGATAGACTGTTGCAACAGCTTAGTTGATAATTTTGCCAGATCGGAGCAACTTTTGCTAGCACGCTCTTCAAGCATTCATATTCACTTCTGTGCTTCCCGGCAGTTATACTTGTTCCTCTCTATTGCACTGCTGTTCGGCTGTCGTGCATGCTGAATGTCTGTATATGTAACATATCTTTACTGCCATTACCAGCAGTTTTACACTCTGGCTGCAATTGTGCGTGCAGAGTTTTCACGGTGCGCATTGAAGTAGCAGATTAAGTAGAGAAACAGCTCATTAAATGCTAGTCAATATTATACGTGAATGCTGTGACAATATAGCAAGCCATGTACTTACAAAACGTGGCCTACACAGGCTGGAGCTCAGTGTGCTTGCGCTGCCTCACAACGAGTCAAACAACTTGAGGATGAGGCCAGGGAGCTACGAAAGCTGGGCAGCAGATGCCGAAAACATCCTTGGTAAGCAGCCTTCCACCCCATTTTTTTTGTCAAGCATGAGTGGCCATTGGATAGTGTAGCTGATTTGCAAACTGCCTCAATCATCTGTATTTATGTGGTGTGCAGTGTTGCCAAAACTCAGTTTATCATAGACCTTGCCTTAGTGGAACTGCCTAAGCGAATGAAAAAGGTCATCCCAAGTTTAGGTCAAGCAAAGGACATTAATTCCAACTCTATCCCTTGCTAGTTGGTCTGATACTATAGCATGTAGTGAATTACAGGGGTTAAGGTCTTATTATGACTATCCTGACAGGCCAGCGCTGCTTTGCAATCTGGCTTGTTTCCGATGCCATTGATAGGGACAACATTCGTTACAGCAGTTTATGCAGTCTCTATTTCATTGTTTCAATATTAAATTGCAACAGATGGACACACTGACAATACCAACACATCAGAGTAAATGCTACTACGGACTTTTTTTTTCATCTCTGCACGATAATAGTTTAATGTTTTACTTTCTTGAAGTTTCAACGTTATATTCTGCCACAGCTGTCACACTTATATTATCTTGTATAGGAGGACCTTAGCGGTTTTGGTACCAGTTTTACAGAGCAGTTCGTAAAGTTTCCTAGTTCCGTTCAATAAATGCTGTCCACTGTACCACAGCCTTAATAAAGGGCCTGCGTCCTGTGTGTGCCTCTTAACAGTGTTGAGAATGGTTGGGTACTTCGAAAAAACTTTGACCAAAAAGAAAACGGGCAAGTTTGCACTCGGTTGTGCAAAGCTTAGGCACAGCGAAACTGTCGATCCTCAAGTCTTGCTGGCTGCTACGTCTCAACTTGGTTTAACTTAACTATGCGTGCGTGTAGGGCAGGTATTCTCGAGCGATCATTTTCGGAGGTACCTTCCCTTTCGCGACATTTCACATGACTAGCGCTGCATGTGTTGGTGCCTACGAGCGACAGCGTTCCTGGCATGTTACAAGCACAGGCAGGCTAACCAAGGTTGGCATAGTGCCAAGAACGCTGATGCTTGCTGATGCCGAATGCGTTGGAGGCTAGCCGCTCTATATCTAGCGACTAGGCGGTTTTATGGCAACGCGGGCAGCGGCGGCAGCTCTGCGTGTTGCCTCGTTGGTGCTGCTACAATTTATATCTCACTCTCATTTTCTCTTTCCCTCTCCTGAGCATTGCGCACGCCGTGCGCATGCTCTCCTTAACGTCCCATGTCAAGGCAACACGTGCACAGCACGGAGAGGGGGCAAGGCACATGCCTCTGGTGCTTGCTAGGCAACGCAGTGACGTCATAGCTCGGCGAGGTTTTGCAGCAGCAGGCGGCACTTTTTACGGTTAGCTAGAACAGCTTTGCTGTTAATAAAGGTGATATTGTTGTAGTTTGCTGTTTACGGCTGCTGTTCCAGCATCCATAAACACTGTGTAATCGTGTGCTTCATGATGGTGATATGTAATGGAAAATACATGACTGCGGCATGTTTTGTAATTGCCTGATGTCTAGTTTGATGCTTTCATGTGTGTGTAGGTGTTTTCGTTTATTTCCTTTTTTGGCTGTCACCTGCTTAACATTATGCACTATTCTGTTGAGAGCGGGATCCAATCACCCTAATTACAATGTTCGCTTGTTCAGATGCAAGACACTTTTTGACAGCTACACAGGTGTTAAGCCTGTCTACCGCAGTCCGCTTAAAGGGCATGTGCTCCAGTTCCATCGCCGTCGTCTTGCAACGCAGAGTATGTTTCTTCGTGGGCCACCATTCCCATTGGGTCTAATGGCCTTGTCACTTTCATAAACAACCTGACAAGCTGCACACTTTGGCCGCAAAATTCTGCAGACTGTCAGAGGGCATGAAATTACGTGGAGTTCCTTGCATTTGATTTGCTAGCTTAAAATTTGCGTGCGGTTTGCAAGAAGTTTATTGGTGTGTGATCCCCAGCTGGCGTGCATCACAGAATGTTTTTTGCGCTGCCAGAAAACGACGCTGATGCAAAATTGCTTCTACCAGTGTTACTAGCGATGTTTACCCGGTGCCATCGTGCACAATTCTCATGTTACTGCTCTGTGTGGGTACACCTTGGGAATGCAAGCATGAGATGACCTAACGAGGCAGGGTGCTGTTTCTATTTCGGTATCATGCAATGTTTTGTCAGTTAAGGGAGGTCATGGTTAGCTTGCTTGATAGAGGCACAGGAAGGCTGTAGCTGGCCTGAAAAAATACTGGGAAAAAGAGCCTGCTTGCAGAAACATGTGCCTAAACTCGCATCGTCCTCGCTACAAGACAATGCCACTTTGTGCCATTACAGTTATGCATATTTTTAAGGGTGCACTACTCTTGCTTCCTAGAAGTGGAAGTTTCTCTTAAGCATAGCCTTTATTAGGTGGCAAGGCATAAAAACACCAGACATACAAAGAATGACTTTGGCTTTGTAAACTGAGTGATAGTTACGGCACAACTAGCATGGGTTGTGCCATGACTAAAGCTTATAAAAAACCAATGGCTAAAATTGGTTCATTTAGACGTAACATCAAAGTTTTGCTTTGCTATGTACAGCAACATTTTGTGCACACTGTTCTTACATTATCTTTTAAAAGGTCACCAGGTGAAGAGCACAAAGTTGTACAGTGATTACTAGTATTTGTCTTGTAAGTGTAGGCCACGGCCACAGTATACGCTGTTGTGTAGATAGACTCCCCCCACTCTTGTGCACACATGCACATGACATTCCAGGTGGTGTTCATAAGAGAGAAACAAAAATGCTTTAACACACCTCACATTCTGTTAATAAGGGATGGCACCTCTACATTCTAAGCATACCGGTACTTTGAAGTCATTCTTGTTTATAAGTACACCACAGCCTTTGTTTAAAGTGGCTATATAGGACATGAATGAAAGGAAGTGCCAATAATTAGGACACAAAGGTATCACACCAACAGGCTTTTTGTTTTTACTGTCACCAGTACCTTACTTCATAGTTTATACAGTACCTTACTTCATAGTTCTAGTCATTTACTGTTTTTTTTTGCACATCCTCACTTGAACACCATGTCACCGTCATTCGCAGTGTGCTTGTCAATTTGAAGAACTAGACCACAGAAACTCCCTGTTATTTAGGTAACTGCTGTAAATTATCACAATTATCTTTGTAGTAGAGCACCTGAAATGCTGGTAAAAGTGCTCTAAAAGGTCAAAAAGTCAAAATTTGGATCCCACTTGTTTAATATACACGATGGCTTGCAGAATTCTCGTTTACTGCAGACCACATGTTACCACTTGGGCAAGCATTTTGATTAATGTGATTGCATTCATATGCTTCCTTTTTCTAGACTCTTATGACATGGTCAAGAAGTTAAGAAAAATGATGAGGAAGATGGAAAAAAAAACCATCTGCTGCTGTTGAAGCTGACAAGGCAAGTTTTCCCTTTTAGAAAATTTTGGTTGTTCTTATTCATTTAATTTTGTTGCTTCTGCATTAACAGACAAGGTATGCAATGTAGCAAAATTGCTCTCAAGATGCCATCAGTTTTACCAGCTATCATTGAAGCTATACCCACCGTGCTGTTACTGAGGCCTAAGCTTATAATCTACATATTGTGTATGGTGCTCTACTAATGAAATGGGAGTTCCTGCCCCAGTCTATTTTTATCAATTGTTTTTTTTTTCATTTGAACATTGAGTGAGTTCATCAGCAGCGTTGCTGATCATGGTATATGAGCAACACTTGCCACTGGGCTAACTTGTGCACGTTTCTATTGTTATTAACGATGGAAAAAATGAAAAGATTCACGGACAGAGCTTTCCGTTTTTGTATGTGTGTGCTATTGTCGATACCTGACCATGGTGCCTGCAATTTATAGTTATCCCATGATTTCACCTTTCCTTTGCTAAGTAGCTGGGTATTTGTGCAGGCTTTATAAAGCACTAAAGCAGAATATGAAATTACAGTAAACTATATTTCTAGATACGACTAGAATACAAAGTTAGCAGGTCTAACGATGAGCGAAGAATTTGTGAGGATGAAAAGTAAAAATAAGATTGAGCTCATGTGACACGCATTTTGATAGTGTAGGCTTGGATATCTAGTTTATCTAAACAAATGGTGTAACTGATATCAGAAAATAATTTTAAAAGCTCACCTTAGGAATTTTTGAAAACTCTTCTGTCTACTCAAAAATAGCTGTAGTGTGGAAAAATGCTTCTAAATCTGTGACAGAGTGATGTATTAGAACTGTATCTTAGGTGCACAATTTACAAAGTTTTACCTACATTTTCAACTTTTTTCCAGCACAGAATTAAAAACACAGAATTTTCTAACACAGAATTTAAAAAAAACGGTTGTTGCTCTTTGGTGTGGGCTAAACTGTTTAGTGTTCCTTGCACTACTAAGCGCAATGTCACCAGAACCAGTCAGCAGTTTCACTTGTCATCACTGCTTGTGCTTTTCATGTGACACACAAAGAATGACTTCTTTGGCTTTGTAAACCGGATAGTTATGGCGCTTAAAACCAAAGCTTATAAAAAAGCAATGGCTAAAATTGATGTTACAATTTGGACATCAAAGTTGTGCTTTGCTATGTGCAAAAACACTGCTCCTTGCTCAATGCATGTTTTCTGTGGTATGCAGGTTAACATCGGTGGAGGTGTTCTTGTCGAAACCACCCTGTTGGAGCGCCTCCATTCGCACTGCCAGGGGCCTACCAAGTTTGCCAGACATCTCCTACGCAGCATCTTCACAGTTGAGGAGATGCGTGGCAAATCATTGTTCGGAAAAGGCAGCAATGCTAATAAGAACGCCATTGTGAAGGAGGCACTGGACCCAGTCAGGGTCAATGCAGTCATCGGTAAGTAACTGATATTGCCATGGAGGTTTCCTTCATCATCATCAGTAATCCTAACTCTCCCGTGTTGGGAACAAAAATGGCACTATTCTTGAGGTTAGGGAAAGTCTTCTGGTATAGGGACTTCTTTGAAAGGCAACTGTGTACTCTAGCTCAAAGGTACCTTGTAGGAAAGAAAATGCCGATGGCATAGCAGTTTCTCTAAATAAATAAATCTAAAACAACTCATTTGCAAAATAGTCATGTACTACGTGCAGCACCAGTTTTTCTTTAACACCACTTAAAAAATGACTGATAGCAGAATTCAGTATTTCGATCTCAGCTGTAGTAAAATAAGTGGAATGCCAGTACATTTTGTTGCAAGTTGAGCAAGTTTCTAAATTCATTTCAAGCTGACAAGCCTCAATAAGTCATTGGCTTCATTTTGCCAACTGCAAAGTGTTAGTGAACAAATCAGATGATAAATAAGTGCTAGTGACCTCATTATTTGTTGCACTTACTTGCTCAAGTAACATCTGCCTCATATAAATATCCCACGTGTTGAAATTATGGTATTTGGAACCGGTAGTGTTTAAACTTTGTCTCAACTGAAACAAAAGGGTGCCTTATACGTGTTCCAACATTACTGCCTCATGTGTCATCACTTAAACTAGCAGTTCGGTATTTTATACCCCTGTCAAGCGGGCAAGTTAAGTGCACTTACGGAGAGTGTCACTCGGTTTAAGTGCACTTTGCCCAATCTAAACGTCGCAAGTGGAGTGTCACTCGCTGCAGAGTGTACTCCGGTCGAAGTGTGTTCAAGGAACGCACTTTGCTGGCCGAGTGCGTAGCCTCGTCACCAGCGGTTTCAGTGGTACAAAATGTAATGCATAAAAAAAGGACACAGAAGTTTATTTTAGTGGTTGAACAGCTCTTGCGCACAAATAATAGCCTAAAACGCGTTCATATTCTGTTCAAGCAGGATCAAAGGCCGCTACGTCGTTCTGGATTGGCTAGGCATTTTTCTTGGCCGGCATTGACTTGCCACACTTTTAAATAAAAAATATTTTTATTTTTTGTTAAAAAAACATAGGTTTAAGTTTGTTTTAATTAATAATACAACGTAAGACAATCACTTTTTTGAAGTACTTTTATTTTTGAACTACGTTTTCACAAAACGCGCTCGTAGTCTGTCGCCATTTTTTTACTGCGAGTGCACTCTGTTTTCCCGTTTAGAACCGCGTAGCCTAAAGTGTCACTCAAGGTCCCGAAGTGCACTCCCCGTAAGTGCACTTAACTTGCCCGCTTGACAGGGGTATTATATATAATGTTGTCCTGTAGCCAGTAATTAAGTACAAAATATATTGCATTTCTTAATGAACACATCATCTACACACATTCTCTGCTTAAAACATAATTTTGGTTTAAACAATTTTTTAATGTTGGGGGCCCTATAGAATGCATCTGTGCCACCATACATGTAGGGCAGTGCCTAAGGGTTCAACTTGAACAGCCATAAAGTGGTCTAGTATCCATTCTGCCAAGTATTGTCTGCATTCAGATAATCGATGTCAAGCATTGCACTTATGGCTGTGGAGACATTGTATACCTGTGAACCTCTTTTTTTTTCATTTCTTGCAGGCTACACATGCAGCAAGTTTGCTACGACAACCCTGCACCTGAAGAATAGCCTGTCTTCGATGTTGGCTCGAGAGCTGAAGTAGAGAGCTTGTATTATACCCACTCATAGGAAGTAAAATTTAGCACCTATTTACTCCTGTTTACTGCATCATGCTTACTGCCGTCCATGCTAACGCTGCTTCTAAATACAATTGCAAAAAGTACACAGCAAAGCCAGTGGATGGCAGAGTAGCCAACTTTGATCATACTATCTCGAGGTCCTAGCTGTTTGCCACCTGGGGCGAGGTTGTGATCCGAGGTGCAATTTTGCAAGTGCTGATGCAAGTCATGAATTTATCACATATTGAACACAATATTGTCAGAAACAATTGTGACATACCTCAGAGGGTCAGCAGAAATAGAATAATCAAGAATGCACCAGAAGCGCAGCAACCAATGAATACACCACAAACTCGGTAATCAAGAATGCACCACAAACTCGGTAATCAAGAATGCACCACAAACTCGGTAATCAAGAATGCACCACAAACTCGGTAATCAAGAATGCACCAAACCCCCCCCACACCAAAACCTGTAATCAAGAATGCACCACAAACTCGGTAATCAAGAATGCACCACAAACTCGGTAACCAAGAATTCATCAGAAACGCGGTGGCCAAATACATGCAGAATGTTATCAAGGACTCATCACAAAAACGCATCACAATTTAACCAGAATTTCTGGTATTCTGATGAGAATTGTATACAGATATTAATCAGACTTTCAATAAACATTTTTATAAGGGATGCTCCCCTTGAATGTCATGTTGCCGGACCGATTTTGCACAGACTACGTGACGAAGGCCTGCAGTAACGCCTGTTGAGAGAGACAGATCTAACAATCACCAGCACATATGACATCGCCATACGTGAGGAGAGCACTGGTCATCAGCAGAGGAACATTCAACGGAACGCTGAGCCTATACGTCAGACCAGTCAGCAGGTATGCAACTACTACTAGATAAAAGGCAAGTACAAAAGCACAGTGCTGTCGGCGATGCGATGACCAGCATTAGCCAGAGGAATTTGCAGCAGACAGCAATTTGCAATTTCTCCCGCAAACATGGGACACATTGAAAAAGCATTCATCCCCATCACGAAGTGCAAGATGGGCTGATCGCAGACTACACACCATCACAATGACAACTCCCCAGAGTGCCAGATATGACATTAGCAATATCGTCACTTTACGACTTGAACAATGTGGTAGACCTCAATGCTAAACCGAAGATTTTACAGAAATAACTGTACAGTAGTGGCAGATCAAGTTTGAGGTGGACTCTGAATTGCATGCACGTTCATAAGAAAGAACACTTTTTGTGCTACCTAGTGCAACAATGCGTCAGCTCTCCGTCAAGATTACATGCAGTTGAGAATGTGGTCCAGACATTCCCTGCCACGAATGGGCTGTGGCACTGTAGACGTCTTCTGCAATAGTTAAACCCATCAGGTGCCCTTGCTTATCGTTGAAGGCTCAGGATAAAGTTTCCTAGACAGAAACTGGTTCACCGCACTCTGAGCAATGATTTGTGGGATACACAAACACTCAGATTCCCAGCAGTGCGACAGCTACAAGAGATTGGAGGCAGTGTTCTCGGAAAAAATTCTAGGGAAATATCCTCCTGGCCACCCTGGAACTGGAGCAAGATGCAGCACTCAAATTTCTCAAGGCCAGACCAGTACCCTTTGGCTTGTGAATATCGGTCGAAAACGAGCTTGATGTACTGCAGGAACAAGGCATCATCAAGCCGACTCAACATTCGGTATAAACTACACCACTTATTGCCGTCTGAAATAACGAAGCCCTACGTCCCTGCGGGGACTACCGGAGTACCGTCAATCTAGTGGTGAAAGCATCCTCGCACCTGCTGCCCACACCCGAAGGATCCTTCAGCACGGTTCATGTGGAAAAGTCTTCAATACTTTGGACTTTGCCCAGGACTACGAACGGTTGAAGGGGGTTGAACGAACTTGTGAATTACTATCAGCACCATCAAGGGCCTCTACCTGGTCAACAGACTGGCATTTGGCATAGCTTCGCCACTTTGCCTTCCGTCTCCACCCGTGTCCTCTTACTGCTGCTAGACGGCTTGTCGCCTCCATGCTGTCTTCCTCTTCTACAGATGGTACTTAATTTTTTCGCTCAGGATTCTTGACGTCTTGAACGCCGCTCTCCGATGCCGAAGTTCGCGTTTCATAAACAGAGGCTTTCTTGCCTTTGCTGTATGGGGCAGTGCTTACTGGGTGCAGCTGACGGGCGTCGATTTTGGTGCCTGTTCAACTCGACGTCCATCAGCAACCTCCTCGGACTCATCCTCGTCCATGTGGTGCTCCGAAAGGTCCTCGATCCCCACGGGTCCTGCGACGCTTACATACAATCTCGAGCATCTACTCTCGTCGTGTCCAAAGAGCCTACACGCTGCGCAACGCGGGACACGCATTTTCTCCGATGTGACCCTTACCCTGCAGCGTAGACATAGCGGCGCCCTCCCCCGCACGAAACAAGCGTGCCGTCCCCGGCAGTCCGAAGTTGATGTGGAAGGTCCATCCACTGCGATGCCCGGTTTCAGCTTAAAGTTCACGATACGTGTTGAAGAACCCATATCTGTACAGCCTTGTAGTCGCCACCGCTCTCGCACTATCTCATTCACCTTGCCATAGGGGCTAAGGTCACTCGCACGTCGTCGTCATGGGCGTTGTACAGCAGCCAATGAATCTTCAATGGCGTATCCTGGTGACATTGGTCGAGTACCATGCAACGGCGATTCTTGATTCCTATAACGCCGACAGCCAGCACCTTTTTTCTTGCCCTCAGCTCTCTTCAGTGTAACCGCGCAAATGTGATTCATTTGGTACGCCCCCAAGGTAACCACCTCGGGAGCATAGCCAACGAATAGTTGCGTCCCTGAAATCCTAGACGCGCTTTGGCGCGCGTTGATGTCCGCGTGCAAAAAAAAAACAGTATGCAGTGCTGCATCACCTCATGACCTGCGTCGTTTCTTCAAATACCCTGTTACCGCGGCCATGCTGGCCCACACACGTAATTGCTCGAGCGAAGCTCGATGCGGCAGGAAGTGGAATCGACTACACCACGTGCCCATTAGGTGACGCGGAGACGCAGAAGTGGCAGCTGCAAGCTCATAAACAGCAATGCTTCACGAGTATGTATATAAAAATATCCCACTTCCGCGACAGCACTCCAACCTGCAATCTCCTGATCCGGAATCGGGCGCCTTATTCATTAGGCAAGGCGGAATTTTTTTATCTTTATTGCCTGGCTTTGACACCCACATTTCAACAAAATAACAGCGCAATAAGAACACACAGACTACAATGTAAATTAGGGGAAGGCGTATTGAACCACATCCTGCTGGCTGCGTGTAATTATAATTCGCGCAATCCACCAGCGGCTCTACACTTGAGAGCCACTCCGGAGGTTCCGCTAACGCTGCATGGATTCCAAAACCAGTGCATGCTCTCACGAAAATTAATTCGTACCAGCCGCGCATCCTGTCAACGTAATGTCCTGCCATTCTGGACCGCCAAATACATTGGATGCGCACAAGCATAATTTAATGAAAAGGCATACCACTTCGTTATCTACGCTTAAGTACCTAATGCAATACGGGTCAAGTGGAAATTCTTTCCGTATGTTCTCTGTAATGCATCCCAATAATAAATCCCTCCCAAAAGTGTAAAAAATTATGATCGATCTCTCTGGCTGCTTGCAAATAAACAGTGCAATCCCCACTCTATAAATAATTCCTTTCCGTTCCAAAACTTTTTAACTGGTAATGTTCCTGTCTGTAATTTAAAAAGAAACTTTTTGTTCCTGGCGGCACCTGCATTTCCTTCACACTTTAAACATTCTGCCGGACCTTCCACTCTAGGGACCTGTACCAGGCACCGCGACAACAATGTCACACAAAGTTCATACAGTTGTTTTTTTTTTTTTTTTTCGTTTCATGCTGGAAAAGCCACCAGGGTGCCATGGAATGTGGTAGCGCTCCACATGGGCTCCTGCTTTCACGCTATTTTCCATGGTCCAAGGCTAGCAAAGTGCTTGGTTTTTGTGCTCGCCGATTCAGCAAGTCACAAGGAACGGACTGACACCTGCCACTAAGCAGTGAGTGGACATCTCCTACCGCAATCGAACTGTTGACATCTCGAGGCTGCAACCCTCCGTGCTATCCCTAACGCCGCTGGTAGCCTGCCGAGTGCGTGCACACGCTCATCTCGTGCCCGCGTGGCATGCGCACGGAGTCCAACTGAGAGCGTCGCGTGCCTACATCGACGAAGAAAGCGTCGAGGAAAACACCACCTGGTCTCTGCCGCCTACACTTTCGAGGAAAACAGATGGCTACCCAGCTACAAGAGGAACCGAAAAGAATGCAAACCGATGGGACGGACGCGAATTACGCAACGACATCGGCACGGCTCTACAATGCTAACAGCGGGAAAACAATCGAAAACCAACACATTGAATGGCTGCAAGTCGGACGCAAGAAAAAACAAGCATCGGAACCCATAAAAGCCCAAAACAAAATGCCGAAACAAGACCCTAAGCCCACACCGCAACCGTCAAAACAACGCAACCAGAAGATGCCACCTTTCCCAACCGACGACTTCAAGATTGTCTACAGGCCACAAGTCGGACTCGACTTATC
The DNA here is from genome assembly GCF_013339745.2 of Dermacentor silvarum. Lineage (NCBI taxonomy): Eukaryota > Metazoa > Arthropoda > Arachnida > Ixodida > Ixodidae > Dermacentor > Dermacentor silvarum. The sequence goes on along the minus strand of NC_051154.1, from coordinate 90,467,323 downwards.
GAAATGGAACCTAACCGCAGTCACCCACGCCATCGGAAGATCCAGCGGCCTCACGCAACAGGATTTCCACGATAACGTTCGAGTACAGACGCAGAGGGTAGAAAACGTCATCATTGCGAGTACCGCCGACACTGAACGTGCAACCAAGCTGAAAAGCATAACGACCATCTAGTTAGGGGGCACCTTCTTCAAAGTGAACCCCCACGGGAGACATCCCGACGACGTAAGCAGAGGAGTCATCTACGGTCTCCTGCCAGGTACCAGTAGTGCCGAAATCGTAGTTGGCCTCAGAGTCGATTCGAGATACACAGTTCTCGGTGCACGCATGCTCGGTCGATCTTCCACGGCCGTCATCACTTTCCACGGGCCACACGTCCCGTACTACATCACCTACTAAAGTGGGGACTATCGCTGTAAACCCTATCGAAATTCCGTGGACTACTGCCGGACGTGTGGTGCCATTGGACATAGACAAGACATCTGCCCCAGTCCCAGAAAACACTTCTGCTACAAGTGCGGACAAGACGCAGTACTCGAGGATCACGAATGCCTACCCAAGTGCAAAATATCCGAAGAAGCACACGAGACCGCCGGAAAGGAGTGCAAGAAGAAGCTAAGACCCAACCCACCACCTTACCAAGTGAGACAACAACAACTTAACAAGGCAAAAGTCCGAGACAGCCATTGGAATTTAAGCAGCGATGACGAATTTCCCAAGCTAGAGAACCCGTCCACAAGCTCGGGCAGTGCACCGCGACGCCATGCCGGCCGAAGCAAGTCTAGGTCTAGGTCTAGGTCTGTCGTACCATCGAGGTCCAAGTCTGACACGAGATCCCGAACGCGCTCCGTTCAACGAGTCAACTATGCTGCTGCAGCGCGGGGTTACTCTCACAACACGAGCACTTCGGATTTCTCGACTGCAGACACCGCGGCGCTCAGGGTTCTGGAGAACACTGTTCGAAATCAGCAGCAGGCGCTGCAAAGCCTTCGCGACCAGATCCAAAGCCAAGGCGCCGTCATCGACAAGCTCACACAACTATGCCAAGAACGAGAAGAAATTATACACAAGCGGAATGACAACATCGAGAAGCTCACTCAATAAATGCCAAGAACAGCAACTAGCTAAACAACAAGCCAAGAACCTCACGAAACAAGAAGTTGAAGCTGTCGTGGAGGAGAAGATTGTACACGTCATCGAAACGAAACTCGAGGCTCTAATTGAATCGAAGCTCACAGTGATAGTTGAGTCCAAGCTCGAAGCAATCTTACAAGCGAAATTGCAGCCAATCCATACCCAAATCGGCAACAAGTTCACGACACTCAGCCACACCATGGACACACATACAGCCCAAATCAATGAGATGAAATCCCAGCTTACTAACTTCATAGCCCATGTCAAGAACAACTACATGAGCCACGCGGAACTTGAGGAAGGGCACGGAAGGAAGAAACGACGGCCACACAGCAAGACGCCTTCCCGCTCGAACTCTCTTGAACGGGAGCACGTTAACGCACCTGGGACTCCTGTGGATGGCAAACTCTAACTGCAAAACTCCCATTTCGCAACCGACTTTCCGCATCTGGCACTGGAACTGTAGATCCTACAGACCCCGCTTAGCAAATCTACAAGAATATCTAAAGACAAATCAACCAGAGATCATCGCCCTCCAAGAGACCAACACCAAAAAAGTTAGGCTTCCAGGATACAACACGCTCACCATAACCACAAGAACCAACATACTTCTCAAGAAGACAATTACGGCCCAAGAACACAGGATAGAAGGCACCACGATTGAGAACACTACAGTGGAAATCATACCCGACCGCAAGTCGCACCAAAGCCTCTACGTGGCTAACGTATACAGCCCACCGCGAGGCCACTCGCGGACTACGATCACTTCATCCGCGAACTCCGAAAACGCACAAGAGGCCACCGGCTCGTAGTCGTAGGGGACTTTAACGCCCCGCACACGGCCTGGGGCTATGCCACCACCACGAAGAAAGGCGCGAGAGTCCACGACGCCGCTCAGCAACACGGCCTCACGTTGTGGAACGATTCGCTCCAGCCTACGAGAGTCGGAAACAGCGTCTCAAGAGACACCAACCCCGACCTTACCTTTACGCGGGACGTGAAGAACGCGATCTGGACCTGTCTCCCAGACACTCTTGGTAGTGACCACCACATCGTTCAACTCGACATCGAGCACGCACGTCGACCGGCCAGGACTGGCACGGCAAGAATAACGGAATGGAATGCCTTCAGAACCGAGCTCGACGATCAAACTACCATATCGGACATCGACGCCTGGCTCAAACAGATCCTGGATACCGCCGAACGGTTCACAAAAATCATCCAACTTGATGACGATCACCCTGCCATAGACACCCACCTACTCCACCTCTGGGAGGCCAGAAGGGCCCTACTCAAGAGATGGAAGAGGCAGAAACTCAACACGCAACTCAGGAAAAGAATCGCCCTATTGACAGAACAGTCGCAGGAATATGCTGAACAGCTAGCGAGACACAACTGGCGCGCCTTCTGCGATAAGCTTCAGGGCACGCTCAGTACCAAGAAAACGTGGCACCTGCTGCGCGCTCTCCTCGACGAAGGCCCCACCAAGACGCAGCAACGGCAACACATCCGTCGATTAGCACACAACTACGACGGCTCGGAGGAAGACCTACTCCGCGAACTATGCAACAAGCTCCGCGGTCCCTCCCAACCAGCGACAACCTCGCCACTCAAAGAATATGAAGGCAGACCCAACGCTGACTTGGACCGGCCCTTCACACCAGCAGAGCTCCAAGCAGCCATCTCCAAGCTCACGAGAAACACGAGCCCAGGCAAGGACAGGATAGTGAACAAGCACCTACGACAGCTGCCCCAACAGGCCTTGACGGCTCTCCTCCGGTATTACAACGAGTGCTGGGAAAAAGGAGAGCTGCCGGCCGCGTGGAAGCACTCGGAAGTCTTCATGATACCAAAGCCCAACAAGCCCACAGCTCTCGAGAACCTGAGACCAATCTCTCTCACTTCGTGCGTTGGTAAGCTGTTTGAGCATATGATCCACGACCGGCTGACATCGCACCTCGAAGACAATGGGCACTATCCAGACGCCATGTTCTGCTTCCGCCAGCTTCTTTCTACGCAAGACGTCCTTCTTCTCCTAAAGGATGACCTGATTGACCACCTCAGCAAGAATAATAAGTCGTGCGTCCTTGCCATCGACGTGAAGAGCGCATTTGACAATGTCAGCCACAAAGCGATACTACAAAACCTCGAGGAGACCGCCTGGGGTTCAAAGACGTACGGCTATGTCCGTAACTTCCTCACCGGCCGGACGGCCACGGTGGGGATATCCAACTTATGCAGTAAGGAATTCAAGCTGCCGAACAGGGGAACGCCGCAAGGCTCCGTCGTGTCGCCCCTCCTATTCAGTGTGGCACTCCTCAAGCTCCCCCGGCTTCTCGAAAACATCCCAGGCCTGCGTCACGCCTTCTACGCGGACGACATCACGCTCTGGACGCGGGGAACGAGCACCGGAGAGCAAGAACGTTGCCTTTAAGAAGCGGTTGATGTTATCGAGCACTACCTTGATAGCTGCGGCTTCCACTGCGCACCTGAGAAATCGGAGCTACTCGTACTCAAGGCACGCACGAGGGGTATACCACCCACCTGCGAAGCTCCAGACCCGTGCGTCACGCTCAACGGGATCCAAATACCGAAGGTCGCCTCGCTTCAAGTACTAGGCTTGCACCTGCACCAAGATGGATCAGGAGTCGCCACGCTCCCACGGCTCCAACGCACAATCTCCCAACTCACACACCTCGTAAGGAGAGTAGCCAATCGACGCAGCGGCCTCAAGGAGCAAGACACCCTGAGAGTCGTTCAAGCTCTACTGACCAGCAGAATAACGTACGCAACCCCGTACCTGGCTCTCAAGAATTGCGAAGTCGACAACCTCAATGTCATCATCCGCAAAGCTACGAAGCTCGCCATGGGTCTACCACCCGTGGCATCTACCACCCGACTTCTCAAAATGGGTGCTCATAACACCTGGCAAGAGCTGATGGAAGCCCAGAAAACCAACCAACTCGAGAGGCTGAAGCTCACGCCGACGGGCAGATCGGTCCTTGCGCGCCTCGGCTACGGAGAACGCTACATCTCCGACGCGGACCGCAAGGTCAAGATACCGCCATGCTTAAGAGAATCCTTGAGCATCGACAAACTACCGCGCAACATGCATCCCGAGCATTATCGGGGACGCCGGCTCGCCCGAGTCGACGCCATCCGAAGACGCCACAAGCACGATCCAGATGCTCGCTACGTAGATGCGTCCAAATACCCGGGAAAAACTGCTTACGCCCTGAGTGTGGTTGACTCGAGAGGCAAAGAACTGGCATCCGCCACAGTCAGGGTGCGGAACTCGGAGACAGCGGAAGAAGCGGCGATCTCCCTCGCTACCACCACGAGCACGAACGCGGTCGCAGCCTTCACGGACTTCCAATCCGCAGTACGCAATTACACGAGAGGCCGAATATGGGTGGAAGCAGTCAAAATTCTGCAGAAAAGAAGCACTCCGCTCCCTTACACCTGCGTCACGTGGGTACCAGGGCACGAGGGGCTCGAGGGAAACGAAGCGGCACACGCCGCGGCCCGCGATCTCGTCAACCGGGCCTCTCTCGCCGCCTCGCGAGACCCCCGACTGCCTGGTGACGCAGCGGAAACGGAGAAAATACCCCCCACGTATAACGCCATCCTCCAACACTACCGACTGGGACGCAGGGTGTACCCGCCACCTCATCCAAAACTGACCAAAGAGGAAAGTACCGCATTCCGAAGACTGCAGAGCAATACGTACACCCATGGGATCCTCATGCATCGCATCCACCCGACACTACACACCTACAACTGCCCGATCTGCGCCGTGCCAGACACTCTGGCTCATTTGCTACTCGAGTGCCCGTGGCGCCCCGAAGACGCCATTACCAAACATACAACGTCCGAAGACGTGAACCTCCTCGCCGAGACGTGGGAGGCCAAGATCTCCACCCCGGCCCTGGACGAACAACGACGTCTTGTCGCCAGAGCCCGGGATGCTATCGCGGCCAGAGGATTCCTGGAATGAGGGACCCTCCCACGTAGAGTGATCCACAGCTCAAACGCTCGGGAACACCGTCTCGAAAATTAAAGTTTATTTCATCATCATCATCGATAAGGCCTACTCTAAGACGTTAAGAAAGCGTTCAATGCTACAACCGACGAATTAGCAATTTGTTAAATTTTCGTATAATCGTTATCGAGGTCTTTTCTTAACATTCCTTGGAAACTACTTTAATGAACGCTTTGAAGTAATACTGACAATGAAAGACTGACAGTATAATTATGTAAAATGTGTACCTCCTCAATAATCTGTTTTGATGTCATTGCTGATAAACTTGTATATCTAGTATGTAGGTGAGTTACACTTAAATTCAACTTTATAACTGACTATCCTTTTCTAAGCAGTGTACAAATAAACAGGAATGCTGATGGATTATTCATGCGACTGTGTGGATCAAGAATATACGTATATGGGAATATGTGTAATGAACAGAGATAAGCGCGACTTGCAGTAGTTCATGCTGTTGCTTGCCGTGTTCAGTTGTTGCTTGGCATTTAGCAACAGCGGCAGCGGCGGTAGACACGTCGTCTGAATCCTTCTTACTGTATACTTACACCTGTCCAACATTTCCTGCCGGCTTCCTGGAGACGCATCTCTATGCACTGTCCTGCCTGCCATATCTGTCTGCAAGGCCGTGCAGCTACTCTTTCACTACTACTGAAATGGTCAGCCCGATCGCCCACTGCATCACCCGACGCAAACGACCGAGCGGCCAGCACTAGGCTGAACGGGGCGTTGCTTGACATCTGAAGGCAGTGGCAGCGGCGGTAGGCATGTCGTCTGAATTCTTCTTACTGTACTTACAGGTTAGTTACCTTTTCTTGTGATCTGTGTATCGCTGCCGCTGCTGTCATAGGTTTTACATTAAGTGATTTGTATTGGTGAGAGCATTGATATGTCGCGGTGGTGTGTATATAGACTAGAGCTCCCTGGAAATGGGCTTTTCATAACCTGTACAGAGTGTAAGTTAAGGTTTCACGTCGGTGAATGTTTGGGAGTTACGGAGGAGCTGCTTGGCTCTAGACGTGACGGCGCCATAAAAAAATGGAAATATGACACTTGTAAAGCAGGCAATAACAAAATGGAACTGCTGTAGAAAGTTCCAGGTATGAGAAAGAGTTATGTATGCGCATGTATGCAATTGAAACAAAGCTCGATTACCTACTTAGCTTACCCAGAAAAGTTCAGTCACACGAGAAATTCGTTTAGACCAGTTTCAAACGTGACTACTTGCTCAAAAATATCAACTAAAGAACTCGGAAAACGTGTTGGAATCATTGAGAACACGAGCCTTAAAGAAGTGGATCAGCTCAGACTAGATGTTGACTATTTAGAATGGCACAGCCGTCGCCTAAACATCAAGATTCATGGCAGTCAAGAAACAGAAAACGAAAACTTGATCGGAAAGGTAAACAGTATTGCAGATAGGATTCGCCAACATCACAAGTCATCCACGCAAGTCACCGCTGTGCAGAGACTTGCAGCAAAGCTGGAAAAGACGCGTTGGGTCATAATTTGCATTAGAAGACAGGAACAACGTGATTCCTGGCTTGTAAATCTCCCTACATTTCCCTCTTCGTTTCTCTCTCTCTCTGGCTTGTTAACAAAAAAGAGTTAAAGAAAGAAAGTGGCAATGCGTACATTTGTGAGAATATGACTCGACAGTCCCGTGAACTTCTGTTGAAAACTCAGCATTGGGCAAGGAGCGCTGAATATGCGTTTGTCTGGCATACGAATGGTAAGATGTTAGCAACATTCCGGGCAAGTTGGTAATCCATTACTAAAGAATTATTGCGCAACAAAAAGACACGGACGGGAGAGAAAATCACACACACCTTGCGCTTGGCGTGTTTTTTTCTCCCGTCCGTGTCTTTTTGTTGCCCAATAATACTTTAGTAATGGTAAGATATTGGTGCCAAAAAAATGTGAAAATGCAGTGGTTATCCGAAGTGAACGCAATTTAGAGGACTTGAAGTAAACTGTGAAGCGCCTCCTCAGATTCCTTTAAGCACTATAATTAGCAAGGATGACTCTACCCGATGTCTACTTTCATTTCATCTGTTAGTAGCCCAGATGCATACATGATGGGACTCAGTCATAATGTCTGCTCTTATCATAATTATGACTCTTTTAATGCATATTATGGTGATATGACTTATAAGAATGGATATCCCTGTTTCACTTGAACTCACGAAGTATGAGAAATAAGCAAGAAAAACTGCAAGAGGCGCTTGAGAACATCAAATGCGAATTTTATGGTTCACAGAAACGTGGCTTACTGAATGAGATAGTTCACCACAATTTGATGGATATACGTATGAAGGACTAATAAGAAACTGCTGTCGTGGTTTCTGTAAAGATACAGAAGAAATAAAGACTTTCACTTTCACTTTCGCTAATAAATGGATGAAGTCTTGATTTCAATGACTACATATACACTGGAATTATTTTTTATCTTGATACAATTTTATGTGAATACATGCTGTCTAATCTAATTGTAACTTCGTAATTACTGTTCAGTAGTGGAAGCTACTCTCTATTGCATAGTACAAGATGGAAAGTTTCAAACTTTTCCTGCACAATTTCTCTTGCTGCCCTGTACAGCAAACAAACATGAATGCTTCTGCGGGCTGATCCTGTGTGTGTGTTTTGTAAAGTAAGTTTTTAATAAATAGCATAATGTCAGTATCCAATACACTGCAGCCTGGATCTATAGGTACAAAGGAAACGCAAACGTTTTTTTTTTCCTTAGACAGAAACCTTTATAGATGAAAAAAATAAGCTCGCCCTGGCCAAAGAAACCCAAGCGGCTTCGTAGGAAAGAAAGCTTGACAAATGAAGGAAAATTCATCCGCGTTCGGCGACTGGAACGAATCTCTCCAACTTCAAAATTCTCTTTCCGAGAAGTCTGTATGGACTTCCATGGTAGTTTAAAAGTAAAGTATGGTTCATGCCAACTTCCTCTTTTGTGTATACTCCTCCAAACTGTGGACATTTACCACAATACTCATTTGTCAATAGGTGCAACTGCACGCAAAGAAATGACAACAGCGTGCTGTATTATACCATCCTCGAGCTTCCCATGATGTACCAAAGCAATATCTTATATTCGAAAAAAACGCAGGCCATATTTTCTAATGATTTTTTATTTTTTCCGATTCAATTCATCACTTATGATGCGTCCCGGTGAATGGCCAATCCCAGAGGTAGGGGAAGTGTGGTTTTGTGCCAATTACGTAGGGCAAAAAAAAAGTAAAATGAAAGAATCGGCGCAAATTAAGTTATGCCAGAGATTTCTAGGTGACATCACAAAACATCATCTGCTCCTGCTTTAATTAGACGTCAGGGAAATTTGCGCAAACACCCCATTCCTTCCGTTCTTGCTACAGATATAAAGCCGCCTTATCTGAAGTAATACTTATCGCATTTCAAGTAATTACCTGTACGCATGTAATCTGGCATAGCAGATTTGAGCGAAGTTTAGCAACTGCTTGTTTCTCGTGCAAGGACACATAACACTTTTGTCCGTGGTCTTATGGTGAGTCTTGCAGCATCACCAAATAATTGATGAAATAATAATAATTTAGAATAAGACGATGCAATTTAAGGGGTCAATTTATGACACTTAGTCACAGTTTGTTAGCGTTCTCCAGTACTACGAGGAGGTGCTGATAAGTACTGAGCCTTACCTAGAAAAAATGTTAGCTAGTTCACAACTCGTCGCCAGGGCCAAGAGGGCAGCCGAAGCCAGAGGGTTCCTGGACTAAGGAACCTTCCCACCTCAGGGTGATACCGGGCCTCGCTCGGGACACTGTTTCAAGAATAAACGTTCCTTTCTCTCTCTCTCTAATTAGCTGTAAATTGCAGGGTGTATTGGCGAGTTTGTCTACATTCAAGGGTACAAAAATGAGCTACCTATGTTTTCAGCTTAGTATTATTATTATATTTATTAAAGTACAAATTGAATGTCGCTGCACTTCCAAAAAAAGTTCACTGTGGAAGAGCATAGGACCATAATCAAGTTCTTGTTTCTTCAAGGGAAACATGCGTATCAGATCAACGATGAAATGTCGCAAACTTTGTGCGACACTGGCCCTTCATATGCTCCTGTTAACGATTGACTTGCCAATCTTAAAACTGGCCATTTTGTTGTTGAAAGGGAGTAACACAACGGAAGGCATGTTTCTGCTTCTGTGGTTTCGAATATCAAAGCCACTCATGACATGTTCATGAACGACCACCGAATATTAGCCAAACGTATTGCTGCATAATTGGAATATCACTTCATTATCCACGACGACTTGGAAATGAGAATGCTAGCAGCAAAGTAGATCTCAAATCTTTTGACAACTGAACGAAAGAGGAAACCTGGGGTGGTTTCCGCAGTGGTTGTTTTGAAACATTTTCCAAAAGTGTGAATTAGATTTCCTGGAAAATCTGGTAACTGGTGATGAGACTTTGATCTACAGTTATGATCCCGACACAACGGTCTAAGGGGTGAAGGCACGGTGGTTCTTGCGGGAACCACTGTGCCTCCATTAGACGTTCTGGGTGCAAGGTCGGTGCATAAGCAAATGGCTACAGTCTTTTTCTTAATAAGAAATTTCTGCTCGCGGACTACCTTCAAAAGGGTTCAACTACTAATGCAACATGTTACTGTGCTTTATTGACGAAGTTGAGGCAATAAATTAAGGAAAACCTTCAAAGAAAGCTCTCCAAAAGCGTCATCCTGTTGCAGGTGAAATAATGGCAAAACTGGCATCCTTATGCTTTCAAGTGATGCCCCATTCACCCCATTCGCTCGACCTTGCTCCTTCTGACTATCATATTTTCCGTGCTCTCAAAAAACACCTAAAGAAATAACTATTTGGGAGTGTTCTGGATGCCGTTAATACTGCAGCTGAGTGGTTATACCACCAGACAGAAGAATTTTATTTCTGCAGGGAGTTAAGTAACAGCAGGACATCCTGGGGGTATATGTAGAATAGTCTGGCAGTTGCATCTTCCTAGCTCAGTTCTTTCTGGGTAATCCTATCCGCAACCCCTCATACGCATCCTCATTTCGTTGCTACAAAAAGTGAGACACAGGGGAAAAGGCAGTGATTTGAAATTCTGTCCCGGTAATTAACGAAGGCTAAAGACCTGCCAACTCTTCCGAATTTTTCGTAATGTTTACCAATTCGGGCTTGCTCTACGATTTTACGAATATTGCATCGAGTTTTGCGAAAACTAAATTAGCTTTGTGGAAAGGGTTTTAAAGCTGGTGAAAGATACGGGGCGGTTCAAATTTGCAAGAAATACATGCCACAACAAAATTGAGATTGTAAGCTGCGCAAGACGGTTTGTTCCGGAGGGGTAATTGCTTCGTGCAAGTTTATTCAGACAAGTAGTTTCAAGCAGGTGAAATCCGCAGCAGCAGAGCAGCTTAATGTCACTGATCTGGAAACAATGTTGTCAGTTTCGGTTGTTCCTTGAGTTTTCTGGTGCATCTGTGCTTTGTCTAAAGGTACAGTCTGTTTCACACTTAGGGGAAATCTCGGAGCGCATTGCATCGCGATGCGGCGGGCGCTGAAGTCGGGTGCCGGAAGCAGCCCGCGCAGGCGCAGACGGTCGAGGCGCGTTAACTGGTGTCGCGTCGACTGCTATACGGCGGCGCGCGCTGGCCGCATCGTCGGGAAGCGTGCTACTGTCAAGGGCAGTTCATCGTTACTGCGGGCACTGAGCCGATAATGTTAACTAAACGTGCGCACATTTTTGTGTCTCCTTTTTGTTGCTGCGTATTACGGTAGCACACGCAGTGAGGAAATATGCGTGCACGCACTCAGTACCTCGGTCTTTCGAAAGAACAAACGAAGCGTGCTGTCAAAAGAAGTGTGTAGAACCCCTTTTTTGCCAATGAAGGCTCAGAGGTTGGCGTCGCACAACGTTTAGTTAAGATTATCGGCTCAGTGCCCGCAGTAACGATGAACTGCCCTTGACAGTAGCACGCTTCGCGACGTTGCGGCCAGCGCGCGCCGCCGTAGAAGTCGACGCGGTTCAAGATAACGCGCCTCGACCATCTATCTGCGCCTGCGCGAGTTACTTCCGGCACCCGACGCCAGCGCTCGCCGCATCGCGATGCAATGCGCTCCGAGATTTCTCCTACGTGTGAAACAGACTGCACATCCTCGCTAATAAACTGTGTATGGATTCAACAGAACGAGTGTGCTAAGCGCAAAGTTAAATGCCCCCCCCCCCCCTCCCTTTGTGTCCACGGGATATTTGAGAATTCTAAAGATTAGAGGTTGGCAGGTATAGCTAAAGGCCTTAAAATTAAGAAGTATTTCGGGTGGAGTAAGTGTGCAAAGATACCCGTGTGTGTTCGTATGATTCGCCTGTCTTCATCTGTTTTGTGCTTCGGGTATATTCAAGAAGATATTGTGACTGCCATGGAGATTTGAACATGAGCCTACTTGGCCACGACATGATATAAACAGTGGATTCCTGTGTTCGGCGCAACGCGAACTGGCGGCAGTGGCCTTTTTCCCAATTCTAAATCTGCAAGCAAAATTATTACCCATTGCATTCTCATGAATTAAAGAGTAATATTTTGTTTTGACGACATGAAAACAAAAAAAAGTATAGGAGCGCAATGGTGAGAATTGTCTGTTTAAAAACGTCTTTATTACGTCTTTCTCTTTCGTTAAAGGATACTTTCACTCTGGGTTATTCGTTCATATTCGGCCTATAGATGGCTGGATGTGATAGAGTAAATGGGGCATCTCTTTTGTTGCCCTGATCATGATAGCTTTAGCTTCTCCGCTCGAAATCCTGGAAGTGCACGCATCTGAGATCACGGGATCCTGTGTAGTGGCGAGAAACTCTAACAAATGGACAGCACCGATGCGGCACATCATGTAGACTGAAATACAAGTCGGCAAGAATGAACAAATATACGTTATACTATCAAAATATATTAAAAACCGTGACCTTATCGAACAAATTTGCGTGCGTCCTACAGTTCGCTATAAGCGGCTGTCGTATGTGAAAACGGGACCATTTGTTTTTCCTTGCATATTGCCACTACGCCTGCGTAGCTTTCTTCAGAGCACATTATTGCTTGCCTAGCGCCATTTCTGTGGCCACGTGTGCAAAGAAAGCCGCCGACATGGAACAGGAAGAAATTGTCTTGCTCGACATACTAGAATGCATAGCTCAGGCAAAGTGTGTGTGTTTGGGGGGGGGGGGGGGGGGGAGGGCATGGCTCTATACCCCAAAACACCAAGCGGACTGCACACAAGAACTGTGCGGGCGGCAGGGCGCCCTCGGGCAGTGTGCTTGGGAACCCTGTTATAGAACGTGTGCATGTATCGTGAGAAAATCTGTTTGCCGGTGTTGGCGCTGTTCGCTCAGCTACGTTGTGTTGCTTTGACAAACTTTAGTGTCGGTCTTCATATAGCATTGACAGTGCTGCTCTGCTGTTGTTTGCCCTGTCCCACGCCCCTATGTAAACAGTTAATCGCTAGCACAGAGGACTTTTTCTGGACAGACAAGATTCCTAATCTTTGGCGGGAGTTCTTGGCAGGAGTTCTTATAATAATGTAGACGGGGCATCGCTCAGAGTAACTGCAAGAGGCTCGAACAAAGTTGTAGCATGTGCTTCGAAAATTAAAATCAGAGAGAAGGTGTCATTGCGCAAGAAAAGAACGTAAAAAAAGTGGTGCGCCGGGGGCGTGGAGAAAGCATGCTGTGCCCAACTGAGATATCGGGGTCACAGCGCTAATTTTTCTTTTCTTTTAAGCGATTCCGTCTACGGCAATGAAACTAAGCTAACCCTGTTAGAAGCCTCTAACACCGCCTCCAGTATATTTTCTGTTCTGGTTAATTAGTTTGTAGCCCTTAATAAATATCTTACTTTTTATGGTTAAACTTACGGTCGATACGTCAGTATACGAGGTTTTTTGGAGCTCGTTTAGGAACATAAGCTACAGTCGTTTGCGAAGAGCTTTATTTAGCGTGGCTACTTTCACCTCTTTTTAAGGAAAGACCGGGAAGCAAGAAGAAACGCCACGCGGCCTCCCACTTAAGAGTGCTGCAGCAGTGTTGCCCTCATATACACTCTGCGAACGAACTTACGTGCTCCATGCCTAAGCTGTTGTGTCGATTTGACGGGGTGCTTAGCTTGGTCTGGTCTCTAAGTTCATCTAGATGCGACCCTCGCGTCTAACCACAGCACATGAAAGTTGTGACAGCTATACAGCCAATCTGCGAGAGTTATAACAAAACGCGCCGCAGGCTGTCAATTTTCCGCTGCATCCCAACAACACCAAAACATTAAAAGATAATAAAAAAGTAGCACAAATTCCATATTTATGAGCGAAACTCGTTGTTACACCAGCAAAATTAATTCGCACCAACTTTGAGAGCGCCTCTGATTATGGCTCGCAAGCTGGAAGCCGCATAAAATTTCTTTTTCTTTTTTTCAGATGTCGCGGGCTTTCCGTCTTAGAAGCGGGGAAAAAAGAGCTTCGCTAAATAAAGCTCATTGCAAACAACTCAACACGTGTCTTCAAATCTGCTCCAATAACGTCATATTGACAAACTTGTCGTAAACTGCATTCATTGAAATGTCCGTTATGGTTTTCATTACTAATTATTTACTTAAAGGCAACACAAAAATAGATACTGGAGGCTTCTGCCGGTGGCTGCTACAAGCATACAGTTATTTTTATTCGTGAGAATGCCAGGGTAATTGATTTTTTATCACAGAAAAGGTGTATAAATAACGTATGCCACTCAGTTGAGATGGCATGATAGGTATTAAAAGTGTTATAACCCGAAAAACAACCAATCCTACCACAAAAAATGTAGAGAACCAATAAATCTGTTTGTAATACTTTTTATACCGTATAAGACTTTTTATAAGCTTTTTATATAAGTCATATATTACTTTTCAGTGAACAAACTTACCTAAGATTATATAATAAGTAGTTATGTTCAGATATACTTATATATGAAGAGACGCACTTATGATATCTATTGAGGACGAACTTGAACGGAGGTGTTTATCCGGACATACCTTACATTTAGTACGTGGAGGATTCTTGCACAAAGCTCATATACTATTCGGGTAGCGGCATCGACAGTCGTCAGTTAACCCTCTATTGCGATGTTGTTATCCTTATTAGTTTTATTTGATTTTTCAAGTCATGTATTTATATTAGCATTATCATTTATTCCTTTATTTTCTTTTGGATGACATAGATGAGCTATTGTTAGCATAGCAGAAAGGATCAGCACCCTTGGTTTGCGCAAAATTGAGGCAAGCTTGTCACAAGACTCTATGTAGAAAGCAGCGCTCCTATTTTCTGATGACATCACTGCTTATGCAAACCACTGACCTTATATAGTTCGCCGTTGCACTATCCGAGTTGCAAAAGACCCGCCGCAGTGGCTTAGCGGCTATGGTGTTGCGCAGCTAAGCACGAGGTCGCGGGATCAAATCCCGGCCGAGGCGGCCGTATTTCGGTGGGGGCGAAATACAAAAACGCCCGTGTCCCATGCATTGGGGACAGGTTAAAGATCCACTGATGGTCAGAATTATTCCAGAGTCCCCCACTACGGCGTGCTTCATAATCAAATCGTGGCTTTGGCACGTAAAAATTCTAAAACTCAATTCATTAAGTTCCAATCCGAGAAATCCGAGTTACAAAAGTATGCATGCTCCCCTCGGTAACTAACGTTCACTGAATAGCCAAATAGCACAGAGTGCGCAAGTGTCACTTTGCGTTAACTAGACCATATACGCATCTTTCCTACAGGTGTCAGATGGGTTTGTGCTGCAAAAGATTACACGATGCTTAAGCTTCGCCTTGAAGAGTGGAACGCGATAGCGTTATCGGGCCCCGTTCGCGTCGCATTTTTATGAGTAGGCTTCACTGCAACACACTACGTGGGAAAGCCAGCTTACACCGATCCCCCTTTAAGTTGGCTTCACTTTTAAAGATGAATGCATTGCTGGGAAAACATTTTTCTAGGGGAAATATAAGCAGTCTTATATCAACATGTGAAGACCTTAGGACCTTTTTTCATTATTTTATTAATTGTTTGTTATTGCCTCGAGGCGCGCGCGTGTGCAAACCGTATGAGGCAGGCTAAGTCCCAGTTGGACCTGCCGAGGACGCGAGCGCCCGCTGGATGGTGTTTTACCAAGAAACGGACCCAGGCGCGCCGCTGTTGTACGGTAAAAATGCTGGAAAATGGGTTTGTGTTTGAGTTTCCTCATAGCAGAATTATGTTTTCTCATACATTCAAATTACAATCCGGCGGTATCATGTCTGCAGCTGGTGGTTAAGTCGTACTTTACGATTTTGTGACGGATATTACTTTGAGAAATTCAATTTTGTTCACTAACGCCTTGCGCCACGCGGAGGGACTGCACGGTCGGGGTGGTTCGGGATGATTTTCTTGGCCGGCCAACGCCCCCGATTACGACGCCGACACCAGAGTTTTTGCGACACGAGGCCTTTAACGCTCTCGCGTTAAAGTGTCGGCGCATGGTTATATTTTATTGTTTGTCAACTCCATCCGATGGCAGAGAGTAAACCGAGCATTCTACGCGGAACCACTGAGAGGTCGAGTTTTCCTTGGTGATGAAAACCAAATGTTGTGTTATTAATAATACCATTATTGCTACTTGATCACTATTGTTGTTTGTAGAATAACAAAGAATCTGGTCGAGCATTGACAAAAGTAGTTCTGGCCATGATACTGCTTGAAAGAGCAGGTGCCATGAAAACACGTTGTCAGACCACTTTGCAAAGCCAGCGGGGGGTGGCATACCAACTATTTCTCGAGTGTGTGTGTGTGGGGGGCGGGGGAGGGGGGGGGGTAACCGCGAGCGATCTCTCTCTCTCTCTTTCTCTCTCTCTCTCTCTCTCTATATATATATATAGAGAGAGAGAGAAAGAGAGAGAGATCGCTCGCGGTTACCCCCCCCCACACACACACACACACATATATATATATATATATATATATATATATATATATTGTTACGCGCAGTACGAGTCAAGTAAACGAGTAACTATTTAGAGATTATATTTACAGCAGCGGTTGCAGCGCTGACCGGTTGGATTCACAGCGCGCACCCAGTTCGTTCTTCCTCTTCTTCGCTCGACGGATGGCGCCCGCGCGCCTCGTTCAAACGACCAAATACAACACGCGTGTAGCATAATCCCCCAGCGGCAGAAGCGCCGTCTCGGAGCGTCTAAATGTCATCGTTGGGCGGGTGATAGGACAAATTTTTTTTCTTCATTTGCTTTGCATGGTTCGCGATGCTTAATTTTGTGCAAATGGCATTTGCAAACAATGATGTACTGATTATGTGTGTGCTAACATCGCGCAAACGCCAATGCGAGGGCCTGCGGCTTCGTCAAGCTGTCCATGTGGCAGCTTTTTATGCATGCCCCTCGCGTCATGTACTGATGCGTCATGTACTGATGCGTCATGTACTGATGCGTCATGTACTGATGCAAATAAACATCATTGTCATCATTGTCATTGTCATTGTCATACTTCTTGAGTCGTGTAACGTGCACGATAACACTGGACTGGGAAGCTGATGGGGCGTCAGAGGCGATTTCGCAGGTCACTGGAGTCACCTGTATAGCGAGACAGCAGGTTTTCTGACAAGCCGTCCTGACGTGACGGAAACCACAGAAGCACCCAAAGAACCAGGCGGGAAGTGCACGTCTCGGTGTCGCCGGTCGTACTAACGCCTCTGACTCTCTTGGTCGTTCAGAAGGCGGTCACGGGCAATTTCCCTTGCGTGGGCAGCGCGGGCGATGGCGTTACGTGCGTATTCACTGGTCGGTGCCGCGTCAACAGGGAGGGTTGTGTCGAGGGGCAGTGCTAGTTCTCGGCCGAACAGAAGGGAAAATCAGGAATAACCAGCTGTGTCGTGGCGCGAGGAATTACACGCAAACGTGACAAATGGTAGAGCGAGGTCCCAGTCAGCGTGGTCTGTAGAGACATACTTCGCGAGCATGTCTGTGAGAGTGCGATTTAGACGCTCCGTGAGGCCATTTGATTAAGGATGGTATGACGTGGATAGCTTGTGCCTCGTTGCACAGGACTCCAGGATGTCTGCGATAACTTTTGATAGGAATATCCGGCCACGGTCTGTGAGAAGTTGTCGTGGAGCTCCCTGTTATAGTATCACGTCGCGCAGAAGAAAATCGGCGACATCTGTGGCGCAGCTTGTAGTAAGCGCTCGGATGATGGCATGGCGCGTGGCGTAATCCGTGGCCACAGCGATCCCCCTGTTCCCAGAGGTAGATACCGGAAAAGGGACAAGTAAGTGCAAACCAAGCCGAAAGAAAGGCTCCGCGGGAATTTCGAGTGGTTGAAGGTACCCGGCAGGGAGCGTCGATGGTGTCTGGCGTCGCTGGGGAGCAAGCCCTGGCCAAAAGACGCGTCGGTGGCTCCGGTCGTAGGTGCGTGACACACCGAGGTGGCCGGAAGTGGGGAGATCGTGACGTTCGTGGAGAACAGCCGAGCGAAGGTGTTTAAGGATCACAAGGAGTAATGCTGGGCCGTCGGGATGAACGTTGTGACGGTAGAGTACGCCATCTTTAAGTACGATTAAGCGAAGGGAACTGTCGGCAAGGGGTGATTCCAGGTGGTCAATGATGATACTCAAGGACGGCTCATGGCGCTGCTCGTCGGCGACATGGAGCAGTGGGAAAACAGAACGCAAGGGTCGGTACTAGTATCAGACGTAGCGGCCGGGTCTTCGACTGGGTAGCGAGAGAGGCAGTCTGCGTACTGGTGTTGGCGTCCCGACTTGTAAGTCACTGTGTAGGTATATTCTTGTAGTCGGAGGGCCTGACAACCGAGCCGGCCCGTAGGATCCTTGAGAGATGAAAGCCAACAGAGCGTATGATGGTCTGTGATTACTGAGAAGCGCTTGCCATATAAATATTGGCCGAACTTTGAAACAGCCCAGACGAGAGCAAGACATTCGCGCTCGGTAATCGAATAGTTGCCCTCTGCAATAGTCAGGAGCCGGCAAGCGTAGGCTATAACATGGTCGTGTCCATGTTGGCGCTGCGCTAAGACGGCGCAGCGCCAACATGCAGCGACAACAGACGGCTCAGCGCCAACAAATCCCATAACCACTAGCATTGGTTCGGACCTCTGTAGGTGCGGACGAATCAAGTGAGCTAAGGCAGGTGGATTGGTGAGAATCGTGATAAGGCGTGAAAACGCGGCAGCATGAGGGGAACCCCTAGTAAAAGGCATGTCTTCCTTCAGATGTTCAGTGAGCGTTTGAGCGATTACTGCGAAATCTTTCACGAACTGTCTTAAATAAGAACAGAGCCCCACAAGACTCCGCACGTCTTTGAAAGACTGAGGTACAGGAAAAGCCGTTACTGCTCGAACCTTCTCCGGGATGGGTTGTACGCCGGAAGCATCGACGAGATGACCTAGCACTGTAATCTGTCGGCACCCCAAGTGGCACTTCGATCAGTTTAATTGGAGCCCAGCTTTGCGGAAGACGTCAAGGATAGCTGCGACGCGCTCAAGGTGCGTCTCAAATGTAGGAGAAAACACAAGGACGTCGTCGAGGTAACAAAAGCAAGTTGTCCATTTGAAACCTTGAAGCAGAGAGTCCATCCGTTCGAACGTGGCGGGGGCATTGCATAGACCGAATGGCATAACCTTGGATTGGTAGAGGCCATCTGCCGTGACGAAAGCAGTTTTTTCTTGGTCTTGCTCATCTAGGGAAATCTGCCAATAACCAGATCGAAGGTCTATGGACGAATAGTATTTGGCACCGCGAAGACAATCAAGAGCGTCGTCGATTCGTGGTAAAGGGTAAACGTCCATTTTAGTGATTCGGTTTAGGTGGCAGTAATCAACATAGGAGCGTTACAGGCCATTTTTACTCCTGACGAGCACGACCGGCGACGCCCAAGAGCTCGACGAGGGCTCAACAATGCCTTTGACGAGCATCTTGTTTACTTCCTGCTAAATAACTTGCCGCTCTGCCGTGGACACGCGATTCCGTCGGCAGTGAATGGGAACAGCATCACCAGTGTTTATCCGATGCTTAAACAAGCCCGCTTTGTTGAGGGCAGATATCTCCTCACAAAAGCAATTCCACGTTCAGATCAACGACATCAACACAGACACCGACATGGCTACCTTCTCATGAATATAAATAGCAACCTAAAGAACTCAGCAGCAAAGTACAGGCGCAACCGTGAGGTTACACTCAAAAACGTATTACTAGAAATATGCGGATACAATCTGAAGCAATGCGGCAGCAATGCAGGGGAGCAGAAAGCTTTTCTAAAGGAAAGTAAGGACAGGCATGGGGCTATGTTACTTGCCAGGCTGGCACACTTTTTAAAAGGGAAGACTTCTTGTCCTGCAGCGCAGACAGACGCCCGCAGATCCCACAGATCGCTGTTTGAGGTGACACCAGAAAATAAGCAGACGCCGACAACCTCCCATGAGAGCACGCCGCCTTGAACTAGCACCGACGCAAGATTATAAACAAATTTGCCGCATCAATTCGTCCCAAGATTTCCCAGCAATGGGCAAAGCCCAGTGGCCAGCCACAGTATACAAAACGATAGTCCCAGACTCCTTTATTGGCACTGCCGGGAGACGTCTTTATTTCTATAATTTAGTTAACCACCTCCAAGTACCCTTCCATATTCCCTTTCGCCCCAAATTATAACCGTCAAGAAGCCCGCACATTTGTGTACTCAGTGCGACGTTTCTTTCATCATCAGTGTTCTTGACGAGAAAATAATCTGCTTTCCGATAAAGAAAATTTAGAATGGTGTAGCGTAGTTGGAGTGTCGGGGCTATGGTACGTGCTACCGCGCGCCCGATAAAATGTGTTTGCATTGATAAGAGTTGCAGAAATACACAGATTCCAGCAAACTGATCCGTCTCGAAATGTAGTGCAATAGAGATTGAAAGAGTGGAAAGAGCTTGCATGTTTTTCTTGTGTGCCTGGTATGCCTTCTATAATTGCTTTCGGGCCAGGTTAAGATTATACATCGTAGCCTATAGGACAAAGCATATATGATCATTTCGCTACAGTTGAACCAGAGAGAGCTTACGATCTTGCATAGTCATAAAAAAATTACCCCATCTCCCACTAAAGGGAACCATGTGTGGATGCGAAGCAGCGGGGTATGGTTAGCTTCAGCGGGAGATAGTTTCGCGGCAGCGGCCCGAGCGCTCATCGCGGCGCTGCACAGGAGAGAGAATGAGGCGCATGCGCTCCGTCATTTTCATACCGCGAAACTACCGTGGCGCCCCCAGCGGAGTATGCAGCTGTCGCACCACCTGTCATGCGCGCCACTCCGGATTCCTAGAGGAGAGAAAGGGGGAGCGTAGGAGAGGAGAGAGAGGGGGAGGGGACGCGCATGCGCTGTGGGGGTGTGGGAAGCGGAGGGACGCAGGACGGACAAAGCCGCCGCCATAAGCTGCTTTGAATCTAAAAATGTATGCACAAGAGTTCAGCGGTAGCTGACGCAGCCACACAGGTGCTTAGCCAACTTGTACTATCTGTTCAATGTCCATTTCAAGCGGTTAGGGACAAATAAAGGTACTGTTACTCTGAGGTGCTTGCGAACCTCGTAAGCACTTCTCCAGTACGTTGTCTGAAACATTTCAAGGATTAAGGCAACGTCTGCTACTAGTCTCACGTTCCTAATCCACGGCTTCAGTGCTTAACTGATGCGACGGTCGACTCTGTCTATATTTACTAGCTTGGTGCTCCGACCGAGCAGGCCATCGGCTGAACGTAATGGCCACCCGATCAAAATCCGCTCTTTGTGGCGTTAGGAAATGGTTCTAGAAGAACACATATGTTGAAAGAAAATAAACAATAGGCAAGCTATTGCAGCCGAGGAGCTTAAATTTTCAGCAATGATGCAAGGAAGTGTTACTTTTTATCCACCTTACTCTCTTGAAAACACAATAGGCAAGCATATGGGTTGCCGACGTCTTAGAAGTGAAAAGGGCAAAGAGGGACAAAGCGAGACCTATGGTGACATCTGAAACATGCCTTTCACCAAACGGGAACAAACTGTCGTCAGCTGTGCGCTCCTATAATCAAACAAAGCTTTACAGATCGACCCTTTCCTTGCGTCGATCTGTGGGGTCGTTGTATAGCTGAGCGGCAACGGAAAACAGCATGCATGCAGCTGTATAAAGCAATGCTGTCGAGAAACCATTCTGGCTCGCGTTCCTAAGGTTCGGAGCATAGCAGAAAGAAAAACTATCGTTGTCTCCCTGCTGCTTTTCGAGACTCCTGGCAACTGAATGGGGCGCTTTCATTCCATGAAGAGAATACTTTTTGTTGAACAATAGCGAAAACGAAATTCCTTGAGCAGCTACAATAAGAACCAGGTTAAAAAAGACTACGATTCTGAAGGCGGCTGGAATTCGAGAAATCCTGCGCGACCAAGCGGGCGGCAGTGTCGTACTTTGGTTTTCTTCGGTCATGTTTACAAAGCCTGGCTTTGTCGAGCGCCTCTTTCTATTTTTGCTGCTTTTATTTACAACCAAAATAGATTTTAGGATTACGATGGGGTGCATATAGGCCGCCACCTTTCAGTCGACGGCAGCCTCTCTGAGCGGGCACAAATCCGCACGAATGATGGTTGGTAAGATTTTCGCTTCTATCCCTCTGTGCTTGCGTAGTACAGTCGGAGTATAGAAAGCGGCAGCAAATCTTTCGAAACAATAATGAACGCCATCTCAGGCGATGCGCTGCTACAACCTGGATATGAGATCAAAACTGGCCATACATACACACATGCATGCATGCACACATACACACATGCATGCATGCACGCATACACACATACACACATACATACCTACATACACGCATACATACATACATACACGCATACATACACGCATACACGCATACATACATACATACACGCATACATGCGTACATACATACGCGCATGCACGCATACATACATACATACATACATACACGCATGCAAGCATACATACATACATACATGCATACATACACACATACATACATACATACATACACGCATGCATACATACATACACGCATGCATGCATGCATACATACATGCATACATACATACATACACGCATGCAAGCATACATACATACATGCACGCATGCACGCATACATACATGCACGCATACACACATGCATGCATGCACGCTTACACACATGCATGCATGCACACATATACACACGCATGCATGCACGCATACACACATACACACATACATACCTACATACACGCATACATACATACATACACGCATACACGCATACATACACGCATACATACATACACGCATACAGGCGTACACACATACGCGCATGCACGCCTACATACATACATACACGCATGCAAGCATACATACATACATACATACATACATACATACACGCATGCATACATACATACACGCATGCACGCATGCAAGCATACATACATACATGCACGCATGCACGCATACATACATGCAAAGATGGACGCATACATACATACATACACGCATGCACGCTTACATACATACATACATACATACATACACGCATGCACGCATGCATACATACATACACGCATGCACGCATGCAAGCATACATACATACATGCACGCATGCACGCATACATACATGCATACATGCACGCATACATACATACACGCATGCACGCATACATACATACATACATACATACATACACGCATGCATACATACATACATACATACACGCATGCACGCCTACATACATACATACATAAACGCATGCAAGCATACATACATACATGCACGCATGCACGCATACACGCATGCACGCATACATACATACATACATACATACATACATACATACATACATACATACATACACGCATACATACACGCATACACACATGCACGCATACGTACATACATACATACATACATACACGCATACATACATACATACATACACGCATGCACGCATACATACATACATACATACATACACGTATGCACGCATACATACATACACGCATACATAGATACATACATACACTCTTAGCACGGTAACGTTTACTAAAGGGGTATATTCTCACAAATTTGTGCACCTATAAAGAAAAGTTACACAGTAACCTTTATTTAAGTAACCTTTAATAAAGGGCATACTCTCACAAATTTGTAACCTATAAGTTGGACATAAAATTGTAACCTTTACTTAAGTAACGTTTAATAAAGGGGCATATTCTCACAATTTTGTGCACCTATAAAATAAAAGACTACGTGTCCTATACTAAAGGTTACTATATCGTAACCTTTAGTATAGGTACACGTAGCCTTAATGTATGTAACATTTATTGTAGACATAGTCTTGCAAGGCTTCACACGTGCGTCCTTCGGCGCATGTCCATGAATTTAGGACATTGGTTCTTCGGCCAACCACCAAATTTCACCGCAATGCACTAGCGTAACTCACTGAGCAGAACTTCATAAAAATTCTATTTAAATTGATCGGCCGAATTTTTACAACTTTCGGTTGCCACTCGCTTCTGAAAATATAGGCATTTAAGGCACTTAGTCATAACTTCTCTGCTGCGTTATATTAGCGCTTTGGTCAAGGTTAAAGCACTGCTATAATTCAGCAGGGAAATTACGACTAAGTGTTATAAAAGCTTATGTTATCGGACAAATGTATCCTTTCGACGTAGCTAACGGAAAGTTGTTGAACTTCGGCTGATCTTCCGAAATACAATTTTTCTGAAAACGCTGCTCAGTGAGTTACGCTAGTGCCCTGCAGTGAAGTTCAATGGGTGGCCAAAAGAGCAATGTGCAAAATTCATGTGCATGCGCAGAAGGACGCGCGGGTGACAACGTGCAAGACTGGATGCCTATACGAAAGATTACAAAAAAAAAGGTTCCTAAAAATGGCCGCAGGGGTTATGCCCGAATTTCTTGGACATGACTCATTGTCGAAAACTAAAAGATATTCAGGACTAGAGACAAAATGACATTTTATTGCTGTGAAAACTTCATAGCGGCGACAGACAGCATTTGGACGATAATTAATACACTTGGAGACAACATTTTACTAATTAGCTTTTTCATTTCTTTGGGGACATGTAATTGCATATTGAAGGCAGCCAGTACTGAAAGAATACCGATTTGCCATAATTGTACCTGGCACCAAATTAGAGAAATTGAATCTGCAATGAAGTGCGTTGCTGTTTCAGTTATTCTTTCTGCACAACCTGCAGCAAAATTATGTAAATATCTCAGCTAGAACAGCAATACATTTTATGGCATGTTTGCTGCAAAATTCTGTAAATATCTCAACTGGAACAGCAATGCATCTTATGGCATGTTCGAAGTATGCGTTTTTGAGACTATTCAGTGGCAGAATGCTTCCAGCAACCGGATATGGAGTGCTGATTGACCAGCTCTGCCGTTAACCACGATTGTTTATTTACATGCTAATCAGTCAAACATTGGTAATATTCATACTAATGATTATTGCTGAAATTCCGTTGCCATGACTATAAAACTTGTTCCGCAGAAATCAACATTTCGTCTCAAATTCTCTTTTTTTAATATTCAAGGACAGACTGGTTAACAACGTGTAAAACTTTGCCACCTTGCTATTTTACAGCGCAGGTCATTTACACAAGGCAGCTTCCAGGAATTAGTATAATGCAAGATGCACCAAGACAGTTGTACCTATTTAAATAAGCTGGCACATACTTGGTAATTTTGGATTAAATGTGCAAGACACAAAATAATTAATGAAATACACAGTATATTG
This sequence comes from Dermacentor silvarum, assembly GCF_013339745.2. Taxonomy (NCBI): domain Eukaryota; kingdom Metazoa; phylum Arthropoda; class Arachnida; order Ixodida; family Ixodidae; genus Dermacentor; species Dermacentor silvarum. The sequence goes on along the minus strand of NC_051154.1, from coordinate 90,442,320 downwards.
CTTTTGTATAGGTGAATGCATCGTATACAGGTTCGTCCCACAACATATTTCTTTCCTGCGGGCCATGTTGAAATTTTTTTGCAAAAAGTATCATGTCTTCATCCCATGATAGTGAGATTTCTAATAATTATATTTTGCACAAGTGGAAAGTATATCTGAAAAGGCGGCACATTTCAATTATAGAGCAGCACCCACATTCTGGTAGTGATGTGAGTAGCAGCTGTGAAAAGGAAAGCTGACACAAAACATTTAGTGAAAATGTCATGATTACTTTATTTGCATATACAAAACAAGGTAACTCAAAGCTTTCCCTTCACAAGCAAAATTACATTTTGCCTTGGTCTGTTTTCTTCTTCACGGCCATGAAGCAATAATGAAAAAACCTCTGAGTACCGCGCTCCCGGGCAACACAAATTTCAACGGCATCACGAGGAATGGGGCAAAAAAAGAGAAATGTTGAAGGTTCGTGTAGAATATGTTCAAATACAAATACATATAAGTTTCAGACTTCCACGAGGAGGACGATCTCATCCCTGTTGCGAGCACAATCATGTCTCTTTGGTGCTTCTATGTCAGTTTCTAATTCTCCGATCTCCTTGCTGTGTAGTGGAGCCTACAACGACAAAAAAAGTAATCTTACAATCTCATAGTTACTTGTTAGCGTCCCCTGCAAACAACAGCTATTACCATGTAATGAAAGAGACATAAATAAACCACAAACAGATTAAAAACTACCACAGAACAAATAATTAAACGCGCCTAAGGTGAATATACTCTTCTGTCTAGGAAATGTCGGTAACAATAAAAATTAAAGAATAAAAAACTGAACAAAAATGAATTCTCAAGTCAGTTCGTACTCGCCTCCAGTACAAGTACAAAAGACAACACCACAATAATGTGACAGTTTCACAGTCAAAACGCAATGTCAAGTGATTACAAACTGAATATCAGCACAAAACACCAGTTCCGTGCATGAGGTCAATGTTGTGCGGCCGCACAAGAGTGCCAGATACACTTAAAATTTAAGAATAACCAACACGGTGACTGATAGTGATAAAAAATATTAAACAACAGTGTTTATGAAACGAGCAAGTAGTTCACTTAAATAAAACTGAACAGTGCGAGCATGAGTATGAATTGACGGTGAAATTTACGACAGACACACACCAGCAAATAAATAGTTGAACAGGAAGCATTGCTTACCTAGGTCACAGTTATTGCTGTCTTCGGCATTCATTACAGCAGTCACAACACAAACGATGCTCACCACTCTCAGGTAAGCGAAGAACTTTTACCATTGGCCATCGGCAATGCGTCTCGTCGCAGCGGCCACGCAGCACGCCAAACATGTCCCTGCTCCACGCCCGGCTTCACGGCTTCTTTTCAGCGGCGCGCGCGCCTTTAGGAGTCTTTTTAGTAACTGTACCACCCGTCACGAGTGACTCAGACACAGAACACGCTTGGTAAGCGCACGCCACCAAATCCGAGAGCGAAAAAACGTGCTTAAAGCGATGAAACAAAGCGCGACACGACCGTTTCAAAATGACACCACCGGCGATACTCTTCCCGGCATGCATCGCGAGAACTGTGCAATGCGAAGGAGATATGACAGCGCTCATGTTTGGCTGAAGCTGAAGCGCGTTTGATTACGCCCCGCATCTAGGGCAACTAAAAATAATAATCAAACTATAGTTCCGTCAAAGTATCACAGGACCATATATATATATCAAGACGCTAGTATTCTAATGTTTCAGGATGTTGCTGTTCGTTTGTATTTGTATGTTTTCTCCCTGCTCATTTAGCCGGCCGCCATTGTGGCCTCCCACCGCGAGCGCACGTTCATCTCTCTACGAGACCTTACTGGAGCGGCTGTCGGCCGCTGTCATGTGAATGAAACGGCGTCTTTCTCGCGTGTTAGTGATCGGGCAAAATTGGTGCGTGTCTGGAGTTCTCTAATGAACCCAACATTTGCTGTAATTTAGGAACCACTCCCTCTAATACGTCAAAAATACAAAAAGAAAGAAAAGAAGAAAAAGAAAGCGCTGTGGCCTCAGTTGCAGTGTACAAGTAAGTCTGATTACGAAGCATCTTTCTCGCCCTGCGGATTAGTTATTCGCCCTGCTCTACGCTTTGATTCTGTCGGTCGTCGAGATTTTACAGTACTCTATAGCGTGCGCCCACGTGCGACCTTCAGCGTGCGCCCGCTGTTAGTGGGTGTCGCGTTTCAGGAGAATATAAAACAAACGCGAATATAGGGAACATTGATACACAAGGAAATAATAAAAAAAATATTGCGTACAAGTATACACTCAATCACCATAATGCATCCGCTTTTAGTTTTTGTGCAGGTACACAAGTCTGTGTTTTATACCACAGCCTAAAGTGCGTGCAGCGGCAGCGTGGAGCTTTCCATCACATTGAACCGTAGTGATAATTCAAGCCACAACATCGTTTGCCACAATATTCTCCGATGTATGTTCAGTTCCTGTTGCTTCCTTTTAGATTATAATGGCACGTATGCAGTAGAGATCAGTGACGAATGAATTGCTGCGGTCTCTCTTGAGCGTACGCTCATGCAAGATTTAAATTTCTTTTTTACATTGTGAAACCAAAGATCCCCACTGGCGTCAATAAAATATTAAATTAGTCCAACCTGCCTCATCCCCTCGGCCGCACAACATATCGTATAGGTTAGTCCCGGCTAAAAACACCACATCAGGATCGCAATACGACACAATAATAAGTAAACTTCCAATCCATACTGTAGGTCCCCTAAGCCACGAATGCCAACTCGTTTAGAGGTTACAACCTAAAGGTTACAAGACATTTGGCGTTGCAGTAACCTTGAAAATAGACGCTTCGGCTCATGTAACCTCTAGCCGCGACGGAAATTCACGAAAACACAAAGATCAAATTTTTTTAGTCACCCCGTAACCTTTATTTTATAAGTTACTCGCAATTATAGGTTAACATAAACGTTACCGTGCTAAGAGTGTACATACACGCATGCACGCATACACACATACATACATACATACACGCATGCACGCATACACACACACACACACACACACACACACACATACATATGTTGAGAATAAGCCACTTTTACTCATATGCTTCAGTCGCAGGAACTTTACCACATTAAACACAATTACAAATACGATATTACGCTGCCGCAATGCCATTCAGCGCAATACCCGCCGCGGTAGCTCAGTCAGCTAAGGCGTTGCGCTGCTGAGCACGAGACCGCGGTATCGAATCCCGGCTGCGGCGGCCGCATTTCGATGGAGGCGAAATGCAAAAACGACCGTGTGCTTGCGTTGTAGTGCACGTTAAAGAACCCCAGGTGGTCAAAATTAATCCGGAGCCCTCGACTACGGCGTGCCTCATAATCAGAACTGGTTTTGGCACGTAAAACCCCAGAAAGAAGAAGAACATTCAGCGCAATGTGCGTATGCCTGGCAGTAAAGGGAGTAAGGCAAAACAGTCATTGATTGAGTCTTCGTACTACGAAAGCCTCTGCGTGGGAATCACTAGTGTAGGCTTTCTCTGATAACGGAGATATGCGCTCTCAACCAGCGCTGGGCAGTACCTATAAGATACACGTATCTTAGATATTACCTCAAGATACTTTTTTGGTATCTTGTATCTGTATCATGGTACATTCGGCAAGGCATATATCAGTATCTATATATTCGATACATCATACGAATTATTGTGTATTTTAAGAAACACGATATACATATGGCAAAATCCACTGTCACTGACAGCAGTTAAAATTTACTCTGAGGCGACACTTTTATGCTAACTCATTTTTCTAGTAACCAAATACGATTGATAAATTTAAATGTTGTGCGACACTACTAATAATAATGTATAAAATTTTACTAATGAACTTTTTAATTATACTCTTTCGGTAGAATGTTTCAACTGCAGAATTAAAGTCAAGCCGGGTTTTTAAAGCATACCATTTAGCTAGAAACCTTGGGCTCAGAACAGGTTTCAAAAAATACAGACCGAACACGTGTCGTGATATGCATTGCTGTTCTGGCTACATTTCTGCACACAGGATTATACACAATGCAGAAACATTATCTGGAACATTAGTGCACATCGTTGCAGATTGATTGTAAGTGTACTTTGATGGCATTTTACGAGCGTCTGGTATAGTCACTGTATCGATCCGCAATGGAATTAAAAGCTGCAAAAGGAGGGCCTAGAATTGTCACTTTTACCCGAAGGTTAAGCAATGAAAGTGATTGCAAGGTTGAGAGTCGCACTGAAGGCGCCTCAGAAAGCCGGCATGATGAGAGTTCCAGCGGGGCTGCAGGTGTCGCGCCTTGATGGTCCACTAGATGGGACGGCGTTGGTCAGTGTCGGAAAAAGGGATTACCTAAACTTAAGGCTCAATCACACCGGCGACTTGAGGTGTTCGTGCGACCATTCGCGACTGGCGACCAAAAAGCGACTGATAGCGACCGATGCTCACACCGGCAAGCCCGGCAGAGCGCAACCTTCAAGTCGCAATCCCGGAGATTAACGTTCTCAGCGAAAACTCCATGAATCTATGCAGTTCGCCCGCACTTCGCTGGTGCCGGCAACAGCTATGGATTGAGCGAAGTGGAAGACGTCGCCCCTGTGCTCATGTGTTCTGCCGTGGTGTCAGCGGTGGCAGCGCGGACGCCTCCGAAGAAAACGCAACGCTGGTGCCGCCGCTTGCGATGTGGCCGGCCATGCATGCCGCCTCCTGCCCGAACTTCGCGCGCATGACGAGTACTATTGAGAGTAAGTTGTAATTTCTAGTTCGCGTTGCGTGGGAATCGTTGCATAAAATATATATTGAAGTGAAGCTGTTCACCCGCTGTACACCTTTGGGTGGCGTGCTCATCCGAAGAATGGCTGCTGGAAAAAGGGCTTTGTGTTTGTTGTGCTATCTTGTACTGCTGTTCAGCTTCCAGCGAATGCCGGCGCGAACATTCGCCACATCGCTGGAACTGCTGCGTCCCTGTATCACAAGGCAAGACACCGATTACAGGCCTGTAGCCTGCCATAGTGGCGTGGACACTGCATTTGGCGTGACACAGGAGGATGCCGGATGAAAACACTTCCGGCGCGGCGCTGATTGGTTGAGCTGTTTTGCGACCGCGGTCGCGCGACTGAAAAATCGAGCAGCGAGCGACTGGCCCAAAATAGTCGCTTTTCGAGACATGACCTAGTAGACATGTCCATTTTGTCTGCTGCTGAAGTGCTGGTTGGCTGTGGCGACTGGCTTCTGCTGAAGCGCACTCCAGGCCAGCCAATCAGAACTTCAACAGCAGACGAAATGGACATGTCGACTAGGTGGACTCTTACGGAATATTGCAGTGTATTGTTTACAAACGGAGAGCTACCGCGCAGAACGCGTGGTAGCTCTCCGACGTGCCTTCGCTCCCCGTGAAAGCGCGCGTAACTTGCAGCCGCCTCTGCAGTGAAACTATATAATGAGGAATTAACTAATGTATTGAAGTACCTTAACATAGATATGTCAAGTATCGTATCGGATACAGTTAAACCGCTTGTATCTTGTATCTGCATCTCCGATATAAACGCCTCAGTGTCTTGTATCTGTTTCATGATAGATGTGCAAAGTATCATTGCCCAGCCCTGCTCTCGACGTAGTGCGTTACAAATAGTGAAATTACTTGTACTCTCTTCACATTTGAGGAACGGAAACGTTAGTTGCGTAAAGGAAATGGAAAGTTGTGGCGCAGTACTGTTTCTTATTTGCGTAACCATTACCACAATTTTTTATATTTTCATTGGTAAAATAATATGCGAGAGAATTCCGATCTTGGATATAATAAAATTTGTCGCAGTTTCACCCGAAAGCGAAGCCTCAATTGCGATAGCAACTTAGTAGAGAGCTATACGGAGTAAGGATAGTAGTTTTATCAGCTGTATAAACTTGCAGCAGCACCAGCAACGCGCAGAACTGTTGTCGACGCCGTCGGTGTTTTGCCCGCGTTCGCACCGAACGCGTGCGGCGTTGGTGACTGTCGCCGGTGCCTCTGGGGGCGGTTGGAGGTTTTCGACGAGATCAGAACGGGACACTCGTCGAGCAGTGCCGGAAGTCTTTACCACCTTCTCGCCTCGCGGCATTTTTTTTATATAAATACGCATTTGGTGCCGCAGCTAAACGTCGCCTCCCCTCCCTCCCTCCTTCCCTCCCTCCCGTCCCCCCACGGCTTTTCGCGCAACGGACGTAGTCGCATTTGCTCTCTATATATGGGGATTGTAAAGGAGGAAAGAGACGCTGAATTCTGCAGCCCTTCAGGGAACACGGCGCAGAACGCGCGGTAGCTCTCCGACGTGCGTTCGCTCCCCGTGAAAGCGCGCGTCCCTCGCCCCCTTTCACTCGCACATACAGCGTCCGGAGCGTGGCGACGATTTCATCGCCGTTGACGTCGTACGGAACCTCACGGCGACGGCAGTAATCCGCTTTGGTGTGTCCATATAATTGCTATCGCAATAAAAGAAATTGGGTACGGGTCCGGGACAGTGGCCTTGGTAAACTCGGCGGTAATTCAGTTCCACTCAACGCGAAAGGTGGGGAAGTGCGAAGCAGTGATTTGGCGGTGTTTCCATTGTGTTTTCCTTGTGCTTATCTTGTTTTGCTTGTGTTTATCTTGTGTTTAGCAATCCGTCATCTGTTTTGACACCTGTGCTAAGGCATAACTGGTGGGAAACCGCCACGTCCATGGAGCCAAACCAACATGCACGTGGAGCCAAAGCCTTTGCTGATGATAGAAGTGATTTTAACGAAGTTCTCTTAATTAATTCGATTAATTCATGAGTATTCATATCTGTTAAATTATTCTGAATGATGTTAGTTTACTTTTAACCGGTTTTAATCTATTCTGCACTTGTTTTGATCCTGTTTTGAGAACTTGTTCTTGCTCGTGACCACGACGACATGACATGACATTACAAGATTTTCACGATTTTCCTGAGTTTCTGCTAATTAATGCGCTTACTGCTTGATTATTCCTATCTTTTGGATTATTCTGAATCATGTTAGTTTATTTTGAACCAGATTTTGATCAATTCTGCACTTGTTTTGAACCTGTTTTGCGCTTGACCACGACATGACACGCCAACATCCCGGGCCCCTAAAGTGCTTCGCACTTAAAATGTTTATTAGCACCACAGAATGAAAAGGTGGCCACAATGATCACTGCATCCTCTCATAGCCATTCCATTCGAAAAAGCAATCACGTGCCGTCTCAACCATTTCTTTTTTTAATTCTCCATGCAGACACGTTCCCACTGACCCCGTGGGCTGCAAAGTCCCAATACTACAAGTAGAAGGTAAAGCTACGGTAAAGCAATCGTCGGCCACCGTGCTACCGTGCCACACCTCCACCAGTCGGCGCCTCTGGCACCGTTTGGTTAATGATTGGCTGAGTCGCGCGCTTGACCAGGTGGGTGGGGTCGCACGTCTGTTTATGCCAGATATCCTGGTATACATAAATTTCACGAAGGGGGGAGGAGGGAGAGGCGTGCCTTAAAGCCCCTATATAAAAAAGTAGCGACACTCTCCTCCTCCACCTTCCCTCCTCCTCGATTCTCCTCTCTTTCGCGCTCGCTCCTCGACCGTGGCGCCGCCTACACCGCTCGAGCGTAGCAGACGACCTTTCGCAGAGTGAATGCGCGCTTAGGAAGGCAGTGCGTTTGAGCGTTTGCGTTTGCTTTCTAGCTTCGAGTAACTTCGTGTACAGCATAGAATTTCTGTAAGGAGGGTTATATAAATTCAGTGACGGCAGGTTTTCGTTTATTCCTGTTTTGAAAACTTCTTTTAAGTACCTAAACGAGCGCCAACGCCGTACCATGACGACTCCGAATGTATCGCGTGCGCTACAATTAGGTACGTAACATTTGTCAAGCGCGTGTCGCAAGATCTTGTTGCGAATTGGTGTAAATAATAAGTTTGTGATCGAATGTCAACATCTTGGCCTCCAGCAAGCCCTCGGTAACCTAAATAATCCGCACCGTCCATACCATGTGAATTCGCGACGCGTATCAGCTATGACGCAAAAAGGCTGGCAGAGGGGACAAACAACCGCTGCTCTGAAGGTTCGATAGGGCATTACAAGATACAAAGCCGTCAACATGCGCGCTTGCCAATCTTCTAAGCACGCGCGAAGGCTCGCGTGCCCGCGCATGCAAGCCTGTAGGCGTACAAAACGATTAAGCGCGCCGAATACACGTCCAAATACACCAAAGTACACGTACTCGCAACTTACCTCGCATAGTCGTGTGGAGGGTGTTGGTCTGAAGTTCTTCCTGCCAATTCGATGAATCCACGTCTTTCTTCTTAACCCGTCGCGCTTACCGGGCGGTATGGAGAAGAGTCGCTTGCCTTTGCTAGAAGTATTTTGACATCCAAAGGCGCAGCAAGCCATGGTTATTGAAAATGCCTTGAAGCGACGTCGCACTTGCCACAAAACTTAGTTTAACGCATTCTCAAACTTAAACAACAAGGAAGGGCAACGGTACCAACGTGCGCTCCTCGCCAGTCGGTAGACGCTTATCAAGCGAAAATGGCGACGGAGCGTGATCGTAAACAAACGCAGCCAGCGTCCGGCGGCTCGGCGGTCCACGTGATGACATTAAGCCAATACCAACGCGGCGTCGGCCTCGGACAGGGTGTGCGAGGAGGCGGCGGCATTCTTCAAAGCGTGACGCTACTTTTGTATATAGGGGCTTTAGCGTGCCTTGCTTCGCCTCTCAGTATTTCCTCAGCCAACAGCTCACTCTACACGGTTGAATGAAGCACGTCGCGTGTGTCAAGGTATGTAGAGAGGATGTAATGACCACCAGGGAGCTCACCAAGATTCGTCCAAGCAGCCGGGCGACTGCGATACAGTGTAATATCAGTGTAATATTACTGAGGCGAGGATGGTTATGGGAGTCTGCGATGATCGTTACACCGTGTTGCTGAACTAGCCTTAAGTAATGAAGCCTCTGAATCTTGGATGAGGGCGTAGGGCAACCCCACATTAGATGAGACGAACTTAAATCACCTCCTACTGTGAGTGTACCCCCTCAGCTTTATCCACTCCAAAGAGAATGTCGGAGCGTACAAGTCTGTCCTGTGGTCGGCTAATTAACTGTTAAGGATGATAAGACGTCGCGTAAGAAGGCTCCCCAGGGAGCAAAAAGAGACATAAAGAAGGCCATCTTAAGCCACTTCCGTTCTTTGTGGCCTCCAGCGCATCAACCTTGTGCGATCAAAGGAGTTAACAGAACTTATGCCACTCTCCTATATCGCATCCACACAGGATCAGCGCAAACTCCAGCTTGGCGGTGCAAGACAAGACTTGGCCCACAATCGTCGTGTGTGCATTGTCAAGCTCTTGGTGACATTAAACACTACATAATAAAATGGCTTGAATTTGAAGGAGAACGTAAAAAATTAACAGATAAACTCAAACGCAAGACGGCACCACACTCTAAATGCAAGCGATGTTTTTGTTCCCGCGAGGACATTTATAGGAGGGAGGTGCTTCGGTTCCCCTTAAAAGTTCTTCCGTTATACAGGGTCGGGAAGTCAATGGTGAGACATTTGGGTCGTCGTGGTTCGGAAAACGTGCTACGCATTGGACTCCTTGTCAACGTGTTTGTGATACCTGGTATTGTTAGTTGTACTGCGAAGTGCGAAGTGTATCAACCCTATCGCGGTTGATAGGTGGCGTGCAAGCGAAGAAATTGCCGACAACTTTTGCAAGGCTAGGTCCGCCTCAGCAAGCTACACCCCTCCTCCTCATCGTGTGGACCATTGCTATATGTTGAGTTGTTTTCTTAGCTGGAATTTCAAGAAGCACGTGAGGAACCGTCTAGTCATCATGCGTATGTGCAATAGGAACGAGGGTTTTCTTAACGAGGGTTGCTCCTACAGGTTTTCCTGCTCACTTTATACCAAGATTCAGCTGAAATAACACAAGTGCCTCGGAAGTAATCTGAGCTCCAGACTATTTAATCGAAGTGCCAAACATTTAATCCTAGCGCTAAAGTAATAAGGCTGCGTGCCAGTGAATTTAATCGAAGCGCCAGCATGTTTAATCCTAATACCAGCAGTTTTAATCCATGGAAATGTCCCATAATAGCCCAACTTTTTCGTGTAAAACGTTAGGATTTTTAAAGAATGGTTAATTTAAATGTTTAGAGGCTGAATCAAGGCTGAAAGCGCCTCAGGTTAGCATATTATTGAACCAAGCACTTGACAGTTGTATTATTCAAAGCTATCAGAATTTCGGCTAATTATGTACGCGGCTAATCGTGTTCTGGCATAAATTGATTTTCGTGTGGTAGCTTGAGCACTGCACGGGCTTAGCAGAAAGCAGGGCCGGGTAGGGCAGTTGTTTCACGGGCTCGGGCCGGGCTCGGGCCGGGCTCGCGCCGGGCTCGGGCCCGGCATGGGCTTTGTGACCCGGGCCCGGTCCGGGCTCGGACTTTCTGGTGGTGTGCATGTAACGTGCATCGAGTTATCCTCGCGCGTCTCGACTCTGAAAAACATGTTTTTTTCGGTCTCGGGCCGGGCTCGGGACTTAGGTAAAGGGGTGGCGGGCCGGGCCGGGCGGGTAACGTATATTATTTCCGGGCCCGGGCTGGGCTCGGGTCTCGCCATAAAGCGTTTGGTCGGGCTCGGGCGGGCAGCCCAACATAAAAACGGGCCCGGGCCGGGCTCGGGCTGAAAAAATCGGCCCGTGCAGTGCTCTAGTGCTAGCAAACGTCTTTCAGGCTACTTTCTCGCGGACGCGTCGAAAGTCATGTGCTGGGACGGTAAAGCGCGAACAACGCGCTCAGACGTTGTTCCAAGAAGGTATTAGGTAAGTCTTTGGTATGTGAGGTAGGCGTAAAGGTGAGGGGGTTGTACGCAGGAGATGCGTTCATTGGCTCATCGACAGGTGTTGGAAATGGAGGAGTGAAGTGTAATGAAGGTATGGAAGGCAAAGCGGCAGGAGGAATTCAAGGAGCTTGGCTGTAGGTGGAAGTATGAGAGGAGCTAGGCGGCGCGACTGATCAACCTACATGCTGAACATACGGTAGTGGCCCGGGCACCGTGCCGAAGATTGCTTTGGTGATGGAGGGTTTGGTGCCTCCCGGCGGGGGCACTCTCGTGGAAGAATGCTACCTTGACCGAGAGCGGTGCTTTGTCTGTCTGGCGCTGCGGCTGCGAGTCCTGATGGCTTTGCGTAGAGAATACTTCCTCGAAGACATGGGACTTGCAGTCATAGCTGTGTAACGTGCAGGAGAGGATGCTGGTCGCGCCTTTCTTTCTTTTCTTTCTTTTCTTTATTACACATATACTTTTCATTTTACAAGATACGCACAAACTGTATGGTCCCATAGCCAATGGCTAGTACGGGGCCCATTTAGAAATATACATATAAGAAACTGTCATACAATCTGGTTAACAAAAGATAGAAGAAAATACAACACTTCGCAAAATACACAAAAATAATTGAGTAATAGTAGTACTTAGATTTGGTAATAAGAACATGTTGTGTAGGTATTAGTATTAATCTATTCGACAGGTTAATAACGAGAACAGGAAAATTACGTCACTTCGTAATAAACACATGAAAACCTTGATAAATAATAGTTATACATGGTCTAACAAAAATAGAACATAAATATCTATCAGTTTAGGAAGCAGAGAGAATTACTCAAAGTAGTAATTTTTCATTGCTCTCAGCAAGTTCTGCGAATTCTTTATATAGTGCGGAATACCATTCCAGACTTTCGCACCAGCGTACTGTAGCAGTCGTTTGCCATAGGCGTTTTTTATTGGCGGAATATTTAGGTTACCAAAAGTTTGGTTCCTGGTGTGGCGTAGTGGGGTGCAGAGTAACGAAATGGGGAATGGCTCGTTGTGTCTTATAACATTGTTAATACATGTGGCTAATCTTAATTACCGTACAAAATCAAAAGGCAAGACTTTTAGCATTGAGAACATGGGTTTGCTTGGTTCATAGTATCGCGAGAAAGTTGTTGTACGTATAGCTCGTTTTTTCAAACGTCTTACTTGTTCAAGGTAGGAATTATATGTCAAACCTCAGGATTCTACACAGTACAAAAGGTGGCAGTTCACTATAGTAAAGTACAACAAGCGCAGTACTGAAGCGTCAAAATATTCACGGGCTTGCACGAGGGCATAACAACTTGAAGCTAATTTAGAACAGACTGCATTTATCTGAAGCTGCCAATTTAAGCAGCTATCTAGAAGGACACCAAGGTAAAAGAAAGAGTCAGTACGTTCGATAGGGCAATTATTAATGCATAATAGCATATCATTATGTGGAGTAGTTTTAGTTCAGGAGGGGAATACCATATATTTTGTTTTATTGGGATTTATGGTAAGCTTGTTAGCAGCAAACCAATCAGCAAGTTTGACAAGTTCTGTATTCATTTTGTTTTCTATATCAGAAATATTATTACCAGTAATAATTAGGGCGGTGTCGTCAGCATACATGAGCATTTCGGCGGTGGTTAGTACTTGGGGTAAGTCGTTTATGTATAGAAGGTACAGCAACGGACCTAATACAGAACCTTGTGGCACACCTGTTTGTATGGATTGAAGGGAAGAAGTAATGTTATTAATAGTTACCGTTTATTGACGACCTTTAAGTTAACTCTGAAAGAAATCCCATATAGTGTCGCGGAAGCCATATTTACGTAATTTGTAAAGTAGGATTTCGTGGTCGACGGATCCAAATGCTTTTTTGAGGTCAAGAGAAACCACCATGGCGAACTTGTTATTTTGAAGGGCGGTATTTAATGTCTGACTTAGTGTAAGTGCTGCTGCGTTTGTAGAATGCATAGGTCGGAACCCATGTTGATGTGGACATAACACATGGTATTTGTCCAAAAATAAGTGCATGTGTTTTGCTTTTATTTTTTTTTTCAAAAATATTGTTAAGAACACTTAGTACAGATATCGGGCGGTAGCAAGAAGGGTCAGACCTGTCCCCCTCTTTATAGACAGGGGTAACCTTGGCTATTTTGAATGTCGATGGATATATTCCAGTACTTAATCAGTGATTAAATAGATCGCATAAAATGTATCCTATTATATCAATGTTCTGTTTTATAACGCGCGCTGGAATCTCGTCCAGACCTGGTGCTTTAGTAACTACAAGCTTACTTACAATATACATAATTTCACACAGCTCTATATTATTTATAACAAAACTATTTGTCGTGGAAATAGGCTCATACGATGCTTTGCTGGGACGAGGCAACGTTTTGGCGAAAGAAGGACCAACATTGGTAAAAATGTTAAAGTCATTGACAGTATCCTCAGTAACGTTATCAAGTACAATTGTTTTATCGCGAGTGTGTCCTGTTGCTTCGTTGATTATTTGCCAAGTTTTCCGTGAGTTACCAGCAGCTTGTTCAATAAGATTGGAGTAGTATTCTTTTTTACATTTACGTGACATAGCTACAGATTTATTACGGGCAGTTTTGCACTCACTTAGAAGATGGGCATTATGCTTATCGCGTTTCCATTTATGATACCAATAGTCCTTGGCCTTAAGCGCATCTAATAAATTCTTGGTCATCCAGGGACAGATTAGTATCTCATATGTGCGTCTGCTGATGATAGTCCTGGAGTTTATTACGGATTCTGTAATATCATTAATTAAATTAGTAAATTTTTGGTCTACGTCGTCGTGATAAACATCGTGCCAACTAATTGAAAATAAAAAATTACGCACTTTTGAATAATCAATTCTGTAAGATATGTTCTGTGGCCGGCATGGTTTACCATATGCGCTCGTTCTATAGTGACAAATGTTGGTATGTGATCGGTGACAGGCTCGTTAAAAACGCCTGCGGTTATGTCAGTAGGAATATTGGTGAGGAAATGGTCTAAAATGGTCTCTGATGTGCTGGTCACCCGCGTAGGCATAGTGATTAGATTGAGCAAATTATACGATTGTATTAGATAAGTATATTCTTTGTGGCTAGCGCTCAAGACCTCTATATTTATATCCCCAAGAATTATAACCTGAGTACGGCCACTCCTTGACAGGGCTGAAAGAATGTCCTCAAGTTTCTCAAGAAAACAGCTGGTGGCTGTGTTTGGTGGCCGATAAATCACGCCAACGACTACTGAGAATTCGATCTGTAGAAAAAGTGATTCAATATATGTTAGGCTGCATGTGAATTCAGGTAGTATAGATGAGGGGAGTTCGTTCTTAAGGAAAAAGGCAACGCCACCACCCCGAGAATTAGATGCACGTGGCTGAGATATCATTTTATATCCAGATATGGTAACTGACTCTTCCTTTCTCAGCCATGTTTCAGTGGCTGCTATAACGTCATAATGTTTATCTTGCTGCGATATATACGAGATAAGAAGGTGAATATTTTTTCTTATACTGCGGGTATTGCAGTGGAAAAGCGTTAATTTTTTTCGGGTTAGATTTATGAACTTCAGCCATAGTAAGCTTAGCTTACTTTATTAAGGTCCTCGACAGATGCCACGTGTAGTACTCTAGAGTTTTCACTTTTGCGCATTAGTATCTTTCCATCGGCTACCCATGCAAACTTCCAGTTCTTCTCTCGTTTTGCCTGTATGGCTTTTCCCACCAAAACATTGTTCTCAGGACACAAATGTTCATTGACGTATACGGGCGTGTTATCTTCAAAACCAAGCATTGAACTATTGAGTCGGTGCTTTTTGGCTGCTCTTAAGAAGTTATCTCTGCAGGTCCTTGAGACGAATCTTACCACAATATTTGGGGGCGTGCTGCCTTTTGTGGGAACACGATGTGCGGCGTCAATGTCGTGGTCGGAGTGTGCAATGTTCAAGCATTTCGCAATCTTTTCAATTGTGTCGCGCATGTTTTCGTTTTCCGCAACTGGAACACCCTTCAATTTGACATTGTTCCTCCTTCCATACTGTTTTAGTTCTGTGAGTTCTTTCCTGATTTCATTTAGTTCACTGCTTAATTTCTTGTTTTCTTTCTGGTGCTCAATGTTTTCTTTTTTTTTTACTTCAGTAAGTTCTTGTCGAAGCGACTTGATTTCCTCCTTAAATTCTTCAAAACTCGTATTTATAAAGCCCATTGACATCCTTACGGATGTCAGCTCAGCTTTTATGGCACTGTTAGAGAATCAAGATTCTTCAACTCTAACCTGAGGTCAATCATTACTCCAGTTAATTTGGTGGTCATGTCCAGCAGAACTTTCGCCACCTCATTTATGCTGTTTGGGGCTTTATCACTCAAAGCTTTCGTGAAGGTCAGCAAAGCGTCAGCGTTAGTTTCGTCCACGCCGCTCCTATTTTCAGCCATGATAAATGCACAGCACAAAGTTAAAATGGTTACAGCAACAAGACAGTCAAAAGAGCAGATGGCATCACAGCAGACACCCAGCGAGCATGCCCGCGCAGCTGCCGGATCTGCTCTGCGTGGCGGGCTTCGTGAGATTCAGTGGCTGCTTTATTTGTTGCCAGCTTTTTCAGGCACATTGGGTCGGTGTCAGCCGGAGGGCTAATTGCAGTTAGCACATGAATGCGGACATGGGTGAATTTCATCACGCGAGGTAACCATGATATCGCAAGTGCGGCAGCGGATCCGATTCGGCGTGGGACAAACACCTGCGCGATGTCCGAGGTGAAGGCAGATTTAGCACTGGTATGCTTTAGGGTGATAATGCTCGCAACGATGCGCAGCCCGGTAGTAAACGAACGTGTGAGGGATTGCACTACCTAGAAAGGTGACTGCTGTCCCGGTCGTGCCCATCATGTCAGTACCAAGAATGGTGAATCCGGGTGCTTCAAAGTTGTAGAGTCGAACCTGTTGGTCGGTATACTCGTCAATGCATGGACTACGCCTGGGCCGGAGTTCTCCTGGGAAGTGATGTAGGCGGAGAACTGACATAGAATGCTGCCCAGGTGCCGTGTCTGCAGCTGGGATATCTACTGGGCCGCCAACTGACAGGATTGCGGGAAGCTTGTATCTCGACTTGAACTTCTGCGTATTCAGCATTCGGGAGCGCAGCCGCTTGTCTAGTCGCTGACATTAGATGTTCTGTTGGGTAATTAGCCAGAGCTAGCCCTCAGAGTGACAGGAAGACTACGATATATCCCCTAGTCTTCGAGAGATGCTGGCGTTCGGAGCACGTTGAGGCTTTGTCGAAGATCGATGCTGGTCTACCAATGTCAAGCCGTCAGCATCATTCTCCAATGTCATTCTCCAATGCGCTAGATTGCTTAAAGGGGCCCTCACCAGGCCACATAGGAAATCTTGGTTATATGCTGGAAGTTGTTATGTGCCCTCCAAGGAGCTTTCGACTGCAAAAATTTTTCAGATCGGGTCATTAATAGCCGAGATAGAAATATTTCAGTGCTGAAATGATTATTTCAGGAGGACCGCCAACATACAAGCTCTCTCCACTTGCCCCGTCTAACCTCCGCAAACGAAATTCCTTCCCTGCCTTCTCCCATACCGGAGCTGGAGGATCGCACTACGCATACGTCACGGGACCAGTCTTATTTTTTTTTCTGGATTTTCTTGCTGCGCGGTGCACTTCCGCTGACGGTCTCGCGCGCGAGCTGTGGCGCTTGTCCCGTTTCACGCGGCGCGGCATTACGCGCGCTGTACATGAGAACACCTGACTAGCGGTATAAGTCAGTGCTACACGAACACTGATGCCGACGCAAGCGGATCACCGAGCATGGTCGTGCGCTAGAAAACAGTATAAAATGACATATTTTCGTTCTATCCGTGCGACTCTACGACCTTGGAACAAGCAGACGGAACGGAAGTACATCTATCTTGCTATGGTACGAAGTAAAACAAAGACACGCAGAAATTTGGTTTGTAGGTGCTATTATTTCACTAAACTTTAATTCGTCTATCGAAGCAACAGATCAAAAAATAACTATTGTTGCCTTGAATAATTCTCAAAGTCACGTGTTACTGAAAGTGACGTCACAGCACGGCGATGCATACGTGGCGCACTTGAGTGATTGACGTCGACTCTCTGGCTGGGAGCGCGGCGCCCGAGAGGACAAGGTCAAACAGCGTTTGGTTTGAAATTTCAGCTCTTTCCACGGCCAGTAGCGATGTAATACTTAGAATCAAACAGCGTTTGGTTTGAAATTTCAGCTCTTTCCACGGCGAGTAGCGATGTAATACTTAGAAGACGCGATCGTTAGCGCGCATTGTATGCGCTGCGCTTGTCAGCTCACAATGACCAGACCTGGTGGGGGCTCTTTAAGTGTTGGGCGGCGTCAAATCTCGATAAAGGTCCAGAAACAAGGTTTGTTCCTTCGTGTGCTTTCCTACCAGCTTCGTCGGCGAAGTCGTTACCGGAGAAACCGCAATGACATGGCAGCCACTAAAACTCGACGTCGTGTCCTTTCGCGATGACATGATGATGCGTTTCTCGTATCTCCGACGCGAGTTGTTCACAGGACCTGTGACGAAGAGCTGGCAAAAGACATTGTAGGGCCACCTTTGAGTCGCAGAATATTGCCCACCGATTAGCCGGTTGGTTGTTAATGTAATCAACGGCACCTCGGAGGGCTACAAGCTTCGAAACGGTCGATGCTGTGACGTGAGAAATCATGTATCTGATGCTTATGGATCGTGATGGGATAACTACTGCGCCGGTGAAGCTGGCCTGAGTGGAAGTGCCATCCGTATATATGTTAGCTCGGTCAAAGTAGAAAGCATGAGAACAATCCAGAGTTCCTTGCTTCAAGGTCAAGGTCAGTCTTCTTTCTTATTCCTGGAAAGGACAGGAGCACTTCAGGTTGTTGTAAACACCACAAGGCTGGGGAGGGGGGGGGGACGTGCTGAGGGTGTGAAGCCCGACGGTAAGGAGGCACGATCAGTGCTGACTACGCTGGACAATGACGCCTGGGGTCGTCGTTGTGGCAGGCAAGCAAGATAGCTTGATTGCATCCGTTAAATGTGGCGAATACGCGCCCTAAGCGCGTCGGTGGGAATGATAGTTGTGATAGAATGGTCTCGAGCCATTAAAACTGTTCCTGCTGCTGAGGTGCTCCGCGGAAGGCCGAGGCAAACGTGCAGTGCCTGTGCCTACACGCTCTGAAGAGCTCGAAGATTTTACTTGGAAGTTTTAGAAAGCACGGATGAGTTATAGCATAGGAATACAATAAAACGTGCTCAGTACAACTCTAGCATGGTGCCCACTGATGATCCCCATATTTTTCCGGCGATGAATTTGAAGACGTGGGCAATAGATTTGTGCTTTTTCTTCAAGTGGGCAACCTGAAAGCTCCAGGAGAAGTCGCGGTCAACAATCACACCCAAAACCGACGATAACTTTTGTAGGAGATACGCTGGCTATTGATGCATACTGGATAACCAGTCATCGCTTTTCACGTAAAAGTGACTAATAAACTATTTTCTGTTAGGCCTTGTGTGCAAATATAGCCAGGTGCATGTGTTGCTGCCTTCTGTAGCCTTGCACAAACCTGCAGGCGAGTCACTGCTGATTCCCAGGTGCAGATGTCGTCGGCGTAGATTGAGGCACTCACTGTTTCCGGCAGGGAGTCGGTCAGCCCAAGAACCGCGAATTTGAAAGAATAGGGCTGAGAACACCGCCTTGGTGGACGCCAATACATGTGTAGTGGTTGGTAGTCGGACCATCTTCAGTACGTAGAAACAAGGACTTTCGTGTCAAGTAGCTTCGGATCCATCGAAATACTCGTCCTCCTAGTTCAATTGTCAAACGTGCGTCTAGGATGGCGTGATGAGAAACGCTGTCGTAAGCACCGTTCACATCAAGAAAGAGTGTGCTTCTGATAATCACTTCCCATATTTCGCTTCTCTCGTCGAAATCCCGCCATGGGGTCAGGGTAAATTTTGGGTTGTTCAAAGTACCATTTGGGACGCATGAGGATCATACGTTCTATGAGCTTCCCGACGCAGCTGGCGAGTGCTATAGGCCGATATGATGCCAGTTCCAGCGGTGACTTTCCTGCTTTTAGCAGTGGTATACCAGGCGGCTGCGGTTCCATTCCTGCAGAACAACGCTGTCTTGCCATGACCTATTAAGAAGGTTGAGCAGTTCTCGTCGCGCTTCTTGACCTAGGTGGCGCAAAGCAGTGTATTTAATTCTATCGAGCCCTGTTGAACACGAACGCCTACAGAGCGCCAAAGCAGCTTCTAAATCTTTTGTAGAGAATGGAGCGTCCCTACTTGTTTCTCGTGCACCAGGAATGTCACATGAAATCATGTCAGTGAGTAAAACTGTACCGCTGGCGATTTTCACACAAAATTTCTCTGCAACGTCTATCTCACGGCGGTTTTGATAGAGAGCAAGGTCGTTAATAGGGTATCGTGGCTAGGATAGTGGTGTATCGCGCAGCGCATGCATGACTTTAGAAAAAGTACAGAGTATAAAGTCAGCGCACTTTCTCCTCTGTACTTTTCCTAAAGCAATTCATGCGCTGCGCAGAACACCGCCATAAACTATTACCAACTCGCCAAAGCTTCCACCCTTGTACGTTGCTGGGGACATGAACGAAGCCCAAGGGTTCGCCCCACATGGGACAGTGGCTTGCGAGGGTGCAGTGATTCACAAAAGCGGTCCCATCTTTGATCCTCTGTACCTTATCCATTTGGCACTGCACCTTTTGCATGCACCGAGCTACTCTGAGGTCGAGAATTGACTTCGTGCGTCTGTACCTCGTTTCAGCTCGCCGACATAGTGCACGAAGGCGCTCCAATTCAATATCAGAACCTGTACGCTTCGATGAATGTGTGAAGCATCGCATAAAATCTTGCATTGCGTCTGGAATTATGTCTTCTAACCTGCGTGCGATGTGTACCTTACATATGTCTTCTACAACGTCTTCAAAGACTGAAAATTCAATTCGGTGGGAGACAACCTGCAATGAGGCTTCTAGTCGATCGATTCTCAAATAAATCGGAATATGATCACTTCCATGGGTTTTGATATCAGTGAATGAAGTTAGGTAACGTGACACCAGGTCAAGTCTAGGCAACTGCTGTACGTTGTTCCTCACAGAAATGCTGGGCTTCCATCATTTAGAAGACAAAGGTTGTGGCCTGATGCAAAGGATATGAGGGATATGATCGAGTGACCGGCTCCTTGAATTTAACCTCAAGCTTCCCCATATCTGGTGGTGAGCACTGAAGTCCCTTGTTATTATCAAAGAACCTGGAGTCGCAGCCATAATATATTTTAGTCTTTTGCAATCAAATTGACTTGTTGGGGAAAGGTGGACGCCAATAAGTGCAAAATACAGCCTCTTCGTTTTCCCAATAACGCACACGTATTGATTATCGTCATGTTGCGGTACGGGTTGGGTGAAATACGTAAGGGCCTTGCGAATGTAAACCAGAACCTTACTACTTCGGGCACAAATAATTCATACGACAGGTTCATATCCTGATAGTCTTATCGTAGCTGATAAGTTCGGCTCAAAGATGACCAGTATAGGAAAGCGTTTTTCCAACATGAACTGCCGGAAATCTGAAATACGTGACCTCAGGCCTCTCGCATTCCATTTGAATATGGAGGCGCTTCTGACATCATCTCGGAATGATCGCTGTTGTTATCGACCAGCCATGGTTCTAATGTATAGGTTCTCAAGCACTCGACTTCTGAAGGCTTGCGAGAACTGGATTGATGGCATCCAGCACTTGCAACGCACTTCGAGCTGTTGGTGTATGCAGCTTGTCCAGAAGAACACGAATAGGGCACTCACCAGAGAGCTGAGCATGACAATATTTCTTTATCTTTGTCCGTTAATTTATCAGGAAAAGACGAAGTGACTCTTGCTGTCGAAGTCTGATCTCGCTCATCAGGCGCGTGTAGCCTCGGGAGTTCAAGCCAAGTGTCAGCTGTCATGCTGTTCGGAGCTCGTTTGTCCTTTTAGCTGACTGCGCTTGGTCTGAGCGGCATAGGGGGTGGTGGTGTTAGACGTGACTCACGTCGTACAAAGTTTTGGGAGGTCATTGAACGAAGTCGGCGACGTGACCGTCGTCGCTTAATAGATGCGGCTGCTTCTCGGTGAGACGAGTAGTCTCTAACCATTTTCTTCGATGTTGCTATTATGTTTCGAATCTAGGGTCAGTCCTTCTAGGATGCACCGTGAGTTCCACTGCTATTTGTTCACTTCAGCACACTGGCCTCGCACGTGTCAGTGGTGTGAGGCCCTCAAGGATCGACAACCCACGATAGTGTTTTTGCACCACTATTCACATGGCCTAACTTCATGCACTTCCAGCAATGCAGCGGTTTTGGTATAAAGGGGTGAACGGCATGTCGCAAGTGGCCTTTCTTTATATGTTATTGGAGGGATTCACCCTTAAAAATAATCTTTACACACCGTGACGGGCCGAGACGAAACGCGTTTAGCGATGACAGTGTTTTCTGTAGCTGGCTTGATGAAGACCGACCGATCGGTGTTGGCAATGGTCTCGTCGACATCGTAAATTACGCCAGTACTGACTTCCTTGCCCAGCGGAATATAAGGGCGGACTTGCATCGCGTCAAGTTCCGTGACTTTGCGCAAAGGATCCAATGCATCCGCTTGTTATACGTCAATCGCTAGGTTGTTCTTACGGGTGTCCACTCTGATATCTTCGATTTGATGCGGAATAAGTGCCTCTATATGTACAGACACGGCTTGCCTATTGAGGCGTCTCATGTTGTCAGAGGCGAGAACTGGCGCAAAAAGTATGGTGAGTGCCTCGGTATTCCGCGAAGACCTCATGGTGGACGCAGTCGAATTCGATGACGTACTGAGAAACCTTCTCTTTTCTCTACGGCTCCGCAGCAGCTTGAAGGAGTCATCACAAGATTCGTCCCTGCTGACATGGAAGCGCATGGTGTCGTCGCTGTCAGTGTCGCTCTCGGTGCCGTTGCGCTTCCTGGAGGCAGCCACTGCGGGCACTGCCGACTTCATCGGACGCGCGTGAGACTCCATCTCTATCGCAACTAAGCAGGAAACAGCAATTCACTGGTAAAGTCCAAGAAATTCACAGAAAGAGTAGATTTGGTTTGGATTGGTTTGGTGCCTATATGCATAGCACAATTCACTACGGGGGATTGACCATGAATCGGGCGGCAATAGAGCTGGAAGACTCAGCGTTCTGCCTGGCACTTCTTGTTCTTCTTCGAGTCGACACAAATGCGTCACATGTTAAGTAGTGCATCATAAATTCCATATTGCCTTCCCAGGAGTCCATTTTCTGTAAATGTACAGCTGCTGAGGTCTCCTTATCACTGGACAATGTATTCGTTGAGACACGGTGAAGTTCATGCGTCTTATTTTGTAAGTTAAGTAATGCGCACATATTCCATACATTGTTATGGTATTCTGCCGCACTTCTGCGCGGACATATTAAAACAATATTACAATATTACAAAATATACTCTACAACGTTTTTATAGCAGATTAACGCATACCGTTGTTTCGATAGTATACGCACCGTGTTCATTTCTATGTAATAAAAAATATAGATCACTTTTTCTCCCTAGCACGCAATTTTGCTATACGAAGCGTCTCGCCAACTCGTCGAAATTGTCGTTTTCTTTCAGCTATATGAAGTCCGTGATACATTCTTAACCAACGTTAGAGAATAACTGAGCGTGGCAGGCACTGCGCTTTATTTGTTTTCATCACCCATAATACTTACTTCTCGAAATTGATTTTGGCCGGTAAGCTTTATAAAACAATGCCTTTTCTGATGAAGACATCACTCCACTCCATTTGCGACTCCTGAAGGACCCAGAGTGCATTACATAAAGGGGCGTACAGCCTTGCGATACTAGCGTTTTAAGGGTAAAAACAAAGCACTATAGTAAAGAGTTCTACAAAAAAGAACAGCAACATTCGCGTATATGAATGAAATGAATCGTGGTAGTCACAGCTGCAGAAAAAAAGAAAATAAGTAAGCTCGCAAAACAGCTATTGAGGTAAAAAAATATTGCAATACTATAAATATGCACAAACAAAAGAAAACACGGTATTACAGCAAGAAAGGTAAAATCATGGTCAGTCAAATAAACAAACGTCATTTTAGCTCTGCGAAGGGACGCACATCACTATGCTTATAATATATGACGACAAAGCTCGCTATGAAATATCGTTTTATAGATAAACCAGTGCATTACCTTCTCGCAAAATGTTTTTGACCTGAGCACTTAGCAATGTGATCCGTTAATAGATTTCCAAAAGTTATTTCGCGAGAAAACAAAAACAAAAAAGAAGAGAAAAAGTACCAGTGACCTAGCTATGAGTAATGTGCCGCAGTTCATACGTGTTACGGTGTGATTGTGGCTTAGCCGTGTGGAGGTTCTTCTCAGGGGCTTCAATGTTAGATTCCGCGATTCTGAAGGATAAAAGAAAGAAAGAAGGCAGAGAAGGGCTTTGCAGCTGCGTAAAATAAATGTTAGGACTTTCAGAAACTTTTTTAATGATGTGATGCTTATAGCTTATTGACATATGAAGCCAACAGACAATAAAGTCATTGAAGGCATAGGAAAAATGAGAGCTTTTCTACAATTATTATGATTCTATAATTGAAAAAGTTGTTTAACATTTCACTAGCCTTTTTTTTTAAACATCTTTGCGACCCGTGAGATGCTCTACCAAATGTGCTACTGCAACGGCTGTCCCTGCGTCCACATTATTGGATCCTTATGTAGTTGTTTATGAAACCTAGTTGGAACTAGAAGCTGGAAGCGCTACAAGCTGCTATAGAAACAGATGTGAAACATACGTTAACCCACAAGTGTCACGCCGAACATTATCGGACAAATCGCCAATAGTTAGCTTCACTGGCTGTTCGCTGCGTATGGTTGTTCATGACTAAAATGAGCGGTCCTTTTAGTTTCCCTTATTCACGTTTATTGCGGGTAACGACGACCTGGATTCGGGCAGCCGTGTTGCCTTGTAGCATGCAAGGGTTCATTACGAAGTTGTCCGTCCTTATAGGGGTCCCGAAAAGTTTTTAAAGATATTTTCAGTGTAGTGTATCTCGGATTAAAGGGCATTGCTTCACGAATATCCTCTAGAAAGAAGTATTACAAAGCGTTGCGCACGCGTGGCCAGGTTAATGGCAATCCAACATTCTTCAACGCTTCCGCGGTGCTCAAGATCCTTCTTCCACGCTGTGCACGCTGGAGCGTGTGCAATTCGGTGCTCGCTATTGATCTTGAGCTCGATCACGATGTGCTTTTTTCCAACTTATGTTCATATTTTGTGTATGACTGGTTATTTATATATGGTGTAAGCGGGTGATCGGCTCTCTGTCAGGCTTTATGTGCCTTTACGCCGAACCCCTAGGCAACTATGTATATTGGTTGTCTGAAATAAAGCGTCTTGTCTTATAGAGACGTGTGCCAACGAGTCCTAATGCAGGCATGGCGCCACTTGTTACGGCCGGTGTCGTGTATACGCCTGCACGGACACTGCCCGACGCCACCTGTGTGTACTTGCCGGAGCTGAGAGACTTTCAGCAACCAACGAAAAAAAAAGAAAAGCTTAACCTTGCACTCGGCCGCGCAACGCTTTAAACAGCGAAGCTCGGCGATCGTAGCCCAGCATTTTCCGGATGTCCGCGCGAACTTTTCCTCTTATTACTCATGATGATGATAATTTCTTTTCGCGCATCTCGACGGCCGTCACTGCGCATTGCATAGCGCAGCTTGCAATACCGACACCGGGGGCTGCGTATTACTATTTGCGCCCCCGTACAGCGCTCGACCGCTGGCGCCACGCTGCGCCGCTCGCGCGTACCGCGTTTTTAGGTGGTTGCTTTCGCCGAGGGCGCTCGAACGCAATCATATGGTTCGCATGCTTGCCGTCTATGCAAGTGTGGCTGTATGGCCGAGTGGTTACAGCGTTCGCTTCGGGATTATGTGTTCGCGGGTCACCACGCTGCAGTAACTGTCACCGCTACGGTCACATTGCAGATGCATGCATCGGAACCTACGCTGCCAGGCTTCGTGGAAATAGACCAGCTGAGGATGAGACCATCACCGATCATCTAATGGATGTGAGTGAGGTTGTAGATGCAACCGGTGAAACACCCGCTGAAGCTCATCAACAGAAAGAGACAAAGCCTTCATCGGCTGACGATAGCCGTAGCCCGAAGCCTGCCACTGTGGAGGATACTAAGTTGCCTGAAGACGAGCCAAATATCACGCTTTTCCTTTTGTTTTCCTCTCTGTTTGCCAGCGCGGTCGTTTGAACCCCGGCGCCACGGCGGAAGCCGTGGTGCCGGGTGCCGACGCGAAGCGGCGGTCGTTGGGGTGTTGCGGAGCGCAGCGTAGCAACACCCCAAATAAAAAAATACTGCTCCAGTCAGGTAGACTGCTCCCTCCCTGATAGTGAGATTATATTTGAATCATCAAAACAGTGATGCGTTTATGAATACCACCGATCCCCTAACAGCAGGCTAGTCACCCCCAACCCAGCGTGTTCTCCGTCAGCGCCTCCTCCGTTCCAACGGCGGCGGCTACAAACATGGTACGCGTGAGCGGCGCAGCGCGGCGCCAGCGGTCGAGCGCTGTACGGGGGCTGAAATAGAAATACGCCACCGGGCTGCAATGCGGACAACACGTTCCAGCGGACCCGCTCCGTGAATGCGTCTCCCTCTCTCTCTCTCGCTCTCATAGCGCGCAAAACCTCTTCACCTCGCAGAGCACGAGCGTGCAAACGCGCCAGCTGTGGACGAAGACGACGACGCTCGAACGCAATCATATGGTTCGCATAAATCCATGCTCTTCAAGCGTAGCTGTATAGCAGACGTGACCGGTTAGAACGGCCACGTCTGCGATGAGCTCTACTGGAAGCAGCGCATCGGCTCTCGGCCGAAGATTCCACCCACCGTCAACTACTGATTCCGGTAATTATAAGGTCGTTCTCCCTGCTCTACCAACTGGCAACACCGTTCTAAATTCAGTTTTCCTACATGCTGACCTGGCAGAGAGGTCATATCGGGCCCCGGATTTTCGCGATGCACTCCTTTCAGTTCTGAATGCAGCCGATATCCTCGGCGCTGGACAGTACCAGATGAGCCATTTGTGGCTAGTAGCATGTGTTAATCGCATCGCGAACCAGAAACTTGTCGACAAAGGCGAACTGTTGGTGAAGGGCATCAAGTGCCTTGTCATAGACCCGGAATGCAAAAATATCAAGATGAAGCTTCTTTGGCTTCCCCCACACCTCGAACAGAGACGGATTGCTGAAGCCCTATAACCTTATGGAACAGTGCAGTCTATCACGAGAGAAATGTGGCGGTGTGATGGCATGGAGGGCTGGCAAATGACAAATCGCGATGTAGCGTTTACACTGAAGGATGGAGTCTCTGCCAGTAATCTGCCTCACCTATTGAGCATATATGGACCCCAGTGCCTCGTCTTGGTTCCTGTCCGACCACCACTTTGCCTACGGTGCAACAGAGTCGGGCATATCCGGCGACAATGTAGGACACCACGCTGCAGTAACTGTCACCGCTACGGTCACATTGCAGATGCATGCATCGGAACCTACGCTGCCAGGCTTCGTGGAAATAGACCAGCTGAGGATGAGACCATCACCGATCATCTAATGGATGTGAGTGAGGTTGTAGATGCAACCGGTGAAACACCCGCTGAAGCTCATCAACAGAAAGAGACAAAGCCTTCATCGGCTGACGATAGCCGTAGCCCGAAGCCTGCCACTGTGGAGGATACTAAGTTGCCTGAAGACGAGCCAACTATGTCCTGGGTAGAATTGCCACCAGTTCAAGACCGCCCGCTGTCAGTGGAATCTGGATCGATGTGTGAGGCTACTAAGAAGCGTCCAGTGCCAACTGACAACCCATAGCCCGCGGGAAAGGAGGCCCGGGTTCCCAAAGTGTCAAAGTTGACAAAACTGCTCCAAGGAACACCTACTCCCGCAGATGTCTGTTGTGTTGAAGTGCTGCAAAAGGTTGCCAGAGCATCACCTGATCAAGAAGGGAGTGATGCACCTCTAGAGCAGCGTGTAAACGCTGCACCAACATAGGTAATCATGGCAGGCGCTCTTCCCTTCCACTTTGGTACTTTAAATGTCCGTGGCTTACGCAGTAAGCGATGGCAAGTTCAGCTCCTTCGTTTGTTACGCATTAGGAAATTAGATATTGCTGCTATCCAAGAAACAAAGATTGAATCCGATGAAAATACAGAAGTAGCTCTAACTGCATTTCTATCTGACTATATTGTTTGTGTAAGCCATCCAATTGGAGTTTCCGCTGGTTGTATGTTATTCATTAGAATACATTTACAATGTGATGCGCTGCATTTGTTTACAGATAAGGGAGGACGCCTAATATGGTGTGATATCGATATCAGTGGCATTAGCTTTAGATTTGTGTGTGTTTATGCCACGAACATGTTACGGGAACGAGAATGTTTCTTTTTATCTCTAGAACATCATTTGTCTACTGATCGTGCATTGGTCCTTTTTGGAGACTTTAATTGTGTATCTAATTTGCAAGATCGTGCGTCATTGAAGCTGAGACGGGATCCAAGTAGGGAGGTGCTGCAACGCCTGATGTGTGGTTACGAGCTTGTGGACATTGGGGAACATTAAAAATGGGATGTCGCTACACGCATTTCCAAAGTACCTCGCATGCAAGGCTTGATCGAATTTACGTTTCACTTACTTGGGTACTTATTCATGGGTACACTGTGCACCCTGTGTTCTTTAGCGACCATTGCCTAGTCTCAGCATCTTTTGGTAGTCGTCGATACCAAAGCCTGCGTATGTGCTGGGAGTTGTGGAAATTTAATAAACAACTACTTACGCGTGAGTGCTTCCTAGAGCATGTTACTGAGCTTATAGCTCATCTCTCATGCCGCAAGGACTTGCTTCTCTTTGCTGTGCGGGAATTAGTCAAACAGGAAGTTAAAATGATAGCTATAGCGAAGAATCATCAATTTTGGCCTTTGAAAAAAAGAATAATTGCAAAGAATTGTATAAACTTCTGAGTGAATTACATGAGCTTGAATGTCTACATCGGGTGAATATATTGATGATATTCATAATACCAAGGCGCAGTTACAGGCTTTGTACACAGAAAAATACAGAGGTGCACTAGTGCACGCGCGCGCGCAGAGTTTTCTGGAAGAACAGTCATGCAGTAGGTCTATAGGTGATGAGCGCCGACACGCGCTGTCTAAACAAATCCTAGGTATAGACTATGGTGGAATTGTTGTTAATGAGCCGACTCTAATAACTAAAGCGTTTTTTGAGCATTATCAAAAATTATTTCGAAGCCATAAGCTATTTGATACAGGTGTGTCTGCCACCAAATTTGTATCGTTGCTGCCCCAGTTAAATGAGGACGATTATGATTATACAATTGATAACATTGATATAAATGAGGTAACTGCGTGCATAGATTCGTTAGCGAAATGCAAGACGCCCGGCCCGGATGGCCTTACTGCGAAATTTTATCAGTGTTTTCGTTCCCTCTTGTCCCCATTCTTATTTCAGGTGTACCGGGAGGCCTTGGAGGTAGGCTACCTACCTGCCACAATGTACGAAGGGTACACTGTCCTCATAGCCAAAAGCAATGATGAAACTAAATTGCAAAAAGTGGACGGATACCGGCCTATTTCCTTATGCAATGTGGATTATAAAATTTTTGCAAAGGTATTAGGTAACCGTTTACAAGTCGTGATAACACCCGTGGTAGGTGATCATCAAACATGTGGCATCAGAGGTCGGTCCATTCAGACCAACATTCATGTTGCGAGATCGGTGCTAGAGTGTGTAGCTGAGGGGATTGGACAGGTAGCAATGGTATACATCTAGATCTGGCTAAGGCGTTCGACCGGGTGAATCACTCGTTCCTGTTTAGTGTGCTAGAGCATATAAATATCGTAGCCCAGCTCCTTAAAGATGTTGGAATATGTTAAGCTAATGGCTCAATGAGGTTCTCTCTCCGATCCAATTAGGCTTTTATCATCAGTAAGACAAGGACGCCCTTTGTCACCGCTTCTCTTCTGCCTGCATTTGGAGCCACTTTGTATGAACATCCTGAAAGAAGAAAATTTCCAAGAGCTTAAACTGCCGTCGAGGGAGATTCGGGTTCTTGCATATGCAGACGATGTGGCTTTCTTTCGTACTTATAAAAACAGTGTAAAGACAGCTCTTGCAATTACAGAAGAATTTTGTGCGGCTTCTGGTGCTCGCAATAACTTTGAAAAAAGTGCAGGTTTCGGTTTAGACCGGATTGATTGGCGGGGCCTCCGGCCCCACTTTAACTCTTTCTCCTGAGGACCTCAATAAAGTCCGTACTCACTGACTCACTGGTTTGGACTATGGGCCACAATACGAACACATTACGCAGTCATTCAATGGAAAAAAGATCTGCGATATTTAGGTGTACCTCTCTCACAGTACAGGAATAGCAATAGTAATTGGTCGGGACAAGTTGTAAAAATACAAAGGAGAGTGAATTCATGGTGAGGACAGAATTTCTCAATGTTCAGTCATGCTGAAGTGTGCAACGTGTTCTTAGTTTCCCGTCTCATGTATGTGCTGCAAGTACTGCACTGCTCAAGACTTCGTATTCAGGCACTGCATCGCGTATTTGCAACATTTATTTGGAGCTCGAGTTGCGAATCGATGTGGCGCGATAATCTGTTCGTCCCTCTTGAAGGAGGTGGTTTAGGATTAGTCCATCTCTTCGTCAGGCAAATTGTTTCTCGTCTGTTTTTCTTTCGAGACTGTGACCATCCTTTTTTTTGCGTGAAATGTTACAGCTCCGATTAGTTATTATCTTCCTAATATAGTAGTGTCATCGGATGCCAAAGATGTCACACAGGCACCTTGAGGCCTTCTCAAGGAGGTCGTTGATTCATTCCTTTACTTGAAAGTTAGATTCAGCCTGGAGTACATCTTCACTGCAAGTTGAAAAGCAATTTCTGCTGAACTGGTGGATTCGATTTTCCCAGATCCTTTGTATCGTGCACCTTATTTAAATCAGCCTTATCAGGATGTACTTAGGCGGGTCCGTAAAATGTGTATACCTCCTGGAGTTAAAACTTTTTTTTCTTTAAATTGCATACGGAAACACTTCCTGTTAAAACGTGGTTGAACGCGAGGGGCTGCTTCGTGCCGTGGTCCACGAACTGTCGACTCTGTCCACGGGCTGAAACGATAGATCACTGTTTTATAGACTGTACGGGTGCTGTATTTTTCTGGGACATTCTCCAACGGACGCTTAAAAAGGACATTGACATCACTCCATACGCAATAGGTTCCTACCGTTTAAGATTACTGGCGGTCCTCCCTATGACATGTTCATAGTACTGGGTTTGTATAGCCTATGGAGAGCTAGAATGTGTGATCTCCATGACGAAAGCCCGCGATCTACACGATCATTTTTTCATGAAAGTGCCGCTTACGTAAAAAGTGTGTACGCTGCGCAGGAACCTCCGCCTGACTGGATGCACTTGTTGGACGCATGTGTGTGTTTGCGCGAGTTTTAAATCTGTAGCTATGTCCGCACTGCAATATATATTCAGTGTTGTTTTCCATGTATTAAAGAAAAAAAGAGTGGCTGTATAGCCTAGTGGTTACGACGCTCGCCTTAGGACCGGTGGTACGCGGGTTCGAATCCTGCCTCGGAAAGGAAGTTTATTCTTTTATTTCTTCATAGTTCTTTGATACGAATCACAAATTACGGCTGGGTTAAACAGCTTCGCTGTTAAAAGCTACATCAATATCTTGACTTTTTCAGCCAACGAATGCACAGTTGCATTGTAACTTCACATTCATCTAGAGCACAGCAGCTGCTGAAGCGCGTCTTATTGTTGTTTCAATATTAATCGTAACAGCATGACTAGTGGTCGTGCTTCGCGTCTCAAGACGACAGACGTATAGAATACTCAAAATAGCACCTCTGCGTGCGTTCAAATAAATCCATGTACTTTCAGAGATTCCGCAAACACAACAGAGATAGAGAGAGAGAGAGAGAGAGAGAGAGAGAAGTGATAAGACAAAGGCAGGGAGGTTAACTATACGTTGAGCCTGGTTGGCCACACTGCATTGTGAAAGGGGGAGTGAAAGCTGAGAAGGAGTGAATTGCACAGTAAGCGCGCGCGCGCACGCGCAATGAAGTTTTCATCGCTCAGTTCGTCACAGGTGGTCATATAGGCTGGTGCACCCCAAGAAAACACGCAGCTCGCGGTACGCGGACGCCAACACCAATTGTTCAGCACCGACAGCTAGCCACTTCAAGGCGGCTGCCTAGTCAGGCTGTGAGTGGAGACCGTTCAAATCACTTTGGGAGCCACTGGTGTCGTGGCGCGCTAGTGCGCAATCACGGGGCAATTTTCGTATTTCGATTAATGTACGGAAAGTACATTGTGAGTAAAGCGCAGAAGAAAAATTACTCAGGAATAGTGCGCGGAAAATTACAGAATGGTAATGTAGGACGCAATAACAGCTTTTCCATCGGAAGTCACGCCCTTGCTTCAATAATTAAAGACTTGTTAAAATATTCGGTTGGCTTAAATAGGTCATTGTAACAGAAAATTTAGCCTGGTGGCCAAAGAGCACTGATGACCGAACACCGTAGATATCATTATCGTATATTGTACCAATTTACTTAATAGCTTGACTAACGTTAGCTAGGGCGCCCTATATATATATATATATATATATATATATATATATATATATACAGGGTGTCCCAGCTATCACGCAGCACGATTTAAAAAAAGAGGAACGGCATTACGCGAAGCAAACCTAGTGCGTATTGTTTCCATGACAGTGTCATAGCCGCCAGTAATTTCTTTTCTCAGATTTAAATAGGTAATTGTAATTAATTATCTAATTCGAGAAGTACAACCCTAATTATCAAAGTGTCAATGAAAAAATTGTAGAGCAACATGAGAACTACCGATAGAGCTTTCTGTTGCTGAGTACGTGCTACATAAAAGTGTTTTTCCGAGCATGAAAGAAGTCCGCGAATACACGCAAATTGCCTCGAGCGACCAGTCGCGCGGCAATTCTGCGTGTATTCGCGGACTCCTTTCAAACTCGGAAAAACACATTTATGTGGCACGTATTGAGCAACGGAAAGCAGTATCGGTATTTTTTCATGTTGCTCTACAGTATTCTAATTGACACTTTGATAATTAGGGTACTACTTCTCGAGTTATATTCTTAATTACAATTAGCTCATGAAATCTCAGCAACAAAAAAATTACTGGTGGCTACTCCACTGTACTGGAAACAATACGCACTAGGTTTGCTTCGCGTAACGCCGGTCCTCTTTTTTTAAAATCGTGCTGCGTGATAGCTGGGACACCCTGTATATGTATATATACGTGACGGGGAATTAAATATTACAACTAAACTGGACAATTCCGCTAGACGGAGGCAAGGCGTTACTTGTAGTATAAATATAGTGCTACCACGTGTCCTGCCGTAATCATCTTAAGAGTGGGAAAAATATTGCTTCGAAATTGGAAGAATTTTTTTTTCTTCCCTGGAAAGATTATTATTGCCCATTGGCGCTAGGCACACAGGTCGCCATTACCACCATGGCAGCCACCACTATGCCTTTCTTTCGCGCCTTTCTGTCCACGTCGTCACCCCTAATAACCCTGTCTGCTTCCATTTACCTTAGAGCAGAGTAGCAGGCTAGAGAAGCTAACCTCAGGCAAACCTCTCTGCCATTTTTAAATGAGCTTCTCCTCTCTCTCCAACAGTACCACGCACAACGTGTGTCCGCGGCTACACACTGATGCAGCATCTATAGTGGTGACACTTATTCGCTATGGAATTATAACGAGGGCCACATTACTAAAATGCCGAACTATCCGGTGATCATTGTGTACAACTCTCGACGTTGTACACAATGATGTGGAAATTCTCTTCCTTGCATGGCGTCACGTAATCCCCTTCGTTCCACAGTAGACCACCGGCTGGTATAAAATGCTTCGTCTCACTCAACTCGCCGAAGTTGGCAGAGAGCGGGAAACGCACGCTCCCTGCCTTAAACGACCAATGTAGCGCGTAGCTGAACCTACTCGAAACCAGTGCTCATGCGGCGGCATCCGCAGCTTCCAAAATGACAGCTAATATTGTCCTTTGTTAGTAGGGAAATATTAGGTACTTTCACTTTTAGTTTGGCTAGATATAGCGCTGCACGTGTGATGCAATCAAGTTTTTCGTTTGCGGAAAAACCAACGTATGAAGGTATCCAGTTATACTTGATCATAAATTTATCGTTTCTGAGGTCTTTAGAAAAATGTAGTGATTGTAGACAAAATTTCAATGGCGGCAGATTAGATGCTGACTTACGAAGCCCCCAAACTGTATCGGCAAAAGTGACCATATATTTTGGGCAGAATATCTATTCAGTTTACGCAGTGCAACAGCTACAACGATGCCTGCTGCGGCCGCCGATGTAGCAAAGCTAAAGTTTAAATTCTTGGCTTTTACGCGCCAAAACCACGATCTGATTATGAGGCACGCCGTAGTGAGGGACTGTGGATTAATGTTGACCTCCTGGGATTCATTAACGTGCACCCAATGCACGGCACACGGGCGTTTTTGGCACTACGCCACCATGGCGGGTGAAGCTAAGCTGTCTAGCCGTTCAGACCAGCTAGACCTGAGGAACGCAATCCGCCATACAGTCGCACAGCTATCTGCCTCTATGCTGACTGACCCGTCGGTGTACACGTGCAGGTGGTTGTGCAATATTGCTTCCAAATATCTAGCACCAACGACAGAGCCTACTCAGTAGGAAGAGATCATTTAGAAAGTAGCCGACAAAGAGTGGGGTTGCACGTGATGCCTTCAAACGTCTAGGCTATTGCGCCTTCAACTTATGTTTCTTTGCAGAGGTGGACTTTCACACATTCGGTAGCAAGGTATATACCCTGAAAGTGGTTCTACAGGAGGAGCAATAGCCGGCCTCGATTACCACCAGCCTCAGCACGACCACCACAACGACGACGACCACAACAACAGCGTGGGCGCGGGCTTTCGCGCGCTGGCGCGCGTACGTGTAGTTTGGCCTTAACAGATAATTCTACGGTATTTCAGGCTAATTCCATAGATATTCGGAAATTTATGGCTCCTATTAACTTGGAATAATCCACCCATTTCTTGGCCAATCCCCCACCGTGGGTAGGAGCCACAAACGTGATAGGCAACAACAACAACAACAACAACAACAAAGCCAGGATACACTGTCATGCATTGCGATATTGCTGGCTGCCCATGGCATTTCGGTTAGCGGAGATATAGCTTGAATGGTGTCAATAAACTGACATAGGTCGCGAAGTACAATAACTATACAACGAAAGAGAAAAAAACAATTTCTCGCACCCCAACCCCTGTGGTTCACTGACCGCACCTCTAGAGGACATACGCGAGCCTTATTGAGTGGAGACATTCTGTGCCTTGTGCAATTCCCTGTCGCTCTCTCGACGAGACAAAGTAGAATGAAAATAAAAAAAATGGTATTCTTGTTTCTTTATTTGTCAGTTTACGCTAAAATTATAAAAGAAAGAAACCGAAGAAGTAAGTTGTAGGACAAATGCAACCGCAGAAAGAACCAGCCACAGTGCTCGCGCTTATGACGGACACGGGGGGGGGGGGGGGGGGGGGGGGGGGCGTTGCCGTAGATGGCAGATGGAGAAGCTGCCTTACTGTTGTTGTCGCGCGTTTTGACATCCCGGGTTCCATGCGCCGAGTTTTGTAACCTCATTCCCTTGCAGGGGGCATTGTAGCGTATGTTTTGATATGAAATCTTGAGTTCAAGGGCCTTCACGTATGGAAACCAGATATAGTTTAAGCCCTTCTTTAATATTTCTACCATTGCACCGTCATCCTCCTTTCAAAAGCCGCATGTTCGTGAGGGGACAAACCGAAGCTTGAAAAAAAGCGGTGCATCCGAGAGCTTTAGTGTGCGTGGAACGCAGGGGGACAAAACCAAGCACTACGTTGCCAGCTAAAGCGTCTCGTTGAGATTACTTCGGGTCACGAATTTAACAGTTAAAAGACAACAGCCTACGAGTGTACTTTTGGTTTAATGTTTCAATAAGTTAGGTTGGTGTGTGCAATTTACATACAAAAATATTGCATGCCATTCAGTCTCTACAACCCCCGTTGGTAGTGTCCCAAAAATTACTTTGTGCAAGAAGCTGGCGGCACACACACCAAAAAAAGAACACATGAATTATCTGCCCAGGCAGAGGTAATTTGCTAGAGCAACGAAAGCAACCCATGCATTCACTAATTAAACTAATTACATTAATTAACTTCTTCGATACAATCTTTACGGCACATGTTGATATTGGAAAGCTGAAGGGAGTCGCCTCGTTAGTCTAGTTACACGTTTCTACATTTCAATATGGCCATGTAGGCTGTAAAAACCGGAGTCAAATTATTCGTTCAGTTTACCTGATTACGTACGCGGCACCGCGTACTACGTAACTTCTCTGGGACGTAAAAGCGTGGCATAAAATAGACAGTTTTAGTTGGGCGTCCGCAACCACCCACCTACGCAGCGCGCGAAGTCGTGCGCACGTAGCGAAGCGCGCGCACTCGAAGCGATGATAGTTGGCCAGACGCAATAATTGAGAAGTGTATTGCTGACTTGCATAGCAGTGTGCTACTCAGGGCCGCCATACGCCAGCTTCTGAAACAGTGTCCTTTTGAGAAGCTGCGGGCGCACGCAAGAGACCCTGCGTGCTCCTGCGTACTGCGCATGCGCATGCGCACTGCCACCACCTCCGGTTTCCTGCGTACGCAGAGCTGTTGCGGACGTCCAACTCAAACTGTCCAATAAAGCTGCCGTCGCACTTCCCTCTTACCACGATCTTATTCCGATTGGGGGTTTCCTCAAATTCGCGATTGGACGCATGGTAAAAACTTCAGCAGCATAGCGAGACAGTTCGGTTTATCGCGCGATATGGAGAAGCTTTAGTTTACACCGTCCTTCTATGACACACAGGGGTTGCAGCCCGTGCCGTGTTTGGGGGTGCCGCATGCGTAATCAGGTAAATTGAACGCATATCTTGACGCCAGTTAATTTGGTCTGCATTACCATTTTGAAACGCTGAAACACGGAACTGTAGTATGTTATGGCGATTACTTTCAATTTTCCAATATAAACATGTGCCGTAAGGTTTGAAACAAAAAAGCTAATTCTGAAAATTACTTTAATTAGCGAATTATATTGCTATGGTTATTCTTGCAAATGATGTCCACCTGGGCAAATAATTGATCGATAGTGACGTGATTCGAATAACTTTTGAAGGCTATTTAAAAAAAGTGTTTGAAAGAAAAAACAGTGTATATGGAGCAGCGCATGGTGTATACCATCGCGCAGCCTTACAATAAATGTACCAAGTTTTACAAGCACTAATGTTTGGTATCGAAGAATTAAAGCTAGCTGGTCTTCAAGACACTGCCTCCTTATTAGTATCATTCGGAACTAGCCGTCTCTAATACGTGCGGCGAAATAGGCGCACGTTTTATACATAATTTTTTATCGCACTTGGAATACATAAGTACGAACGGCGCCTGTTCATTTTCTGGCACAATCTGGTGTGGGTTATATCGTATCTCATTCTAGTGCGAAAGTTTAACGGAAAAGCCTTGAACACAGGTCGACTACAAGTTCACAATTCTATGTGATACTCCAGGATTTTAATTAAAAGTGATTGGCGAATTTCTCTCCATATTTTAATAGTTGTGTATCCTGTTCTTGACGTACACACTAAATATTCTAGCACTGTTAAGGGTCTAGGGCCGCGATTTTGTAGCGATGCCTTATGACTTATTTTAGAATAGTCTTATCATCCACCGCTCACGGCTGGCTGATCCTATTGATAACGAGAGCGGACCGTCGCTCTGACCACTGACAAAGCGCGATAAGCGCGAAAAGGCATTATTACTTTAAGTCATCGCTACAAAATACCGGCCTAGGTCAATTTGTCACCAGACGAGTACCATTACGGTGGTAATACAAGCACCTTTATTTGATTGACACTCTTAAGTAAACTATTGACCACCTGCTGTGCCACTGTCCACGATATGCCCAAGAAAGACAAGAACTTGCTAACGCGCTAAAAAAACTGCACAATCGGACGCTTTCCGTGCAGGTGCTGCTGGAACACCGCCCCCATCGCTCGTCGGCCCATAAAGCGGTGAAGGCACTTTTGTGTTTTTTGAGGACGACGGGCTAGTGTCAACGTCTGTGACTATTAGTGCAATAGCACACGCGTCAGCGAACTCACCGCTAATTTCCCTTCTTTCCTTCCCTCTTCTCTCTCCCTGTCATCTTTGTGTTCCCTTTTCCCATTCCCCCGGTGTAGGGTAGCCAACCGGACGTTATTCTGGTTAACCTCCCTGCCTTCTGCCTTTCTCTTGCTTCCTTCCTTCCTTAAGTAAGGTTGTTTGGTTGAAGCAGAAACGAATTGAAAGAAAAATGCCGTCCTCAGCTAGCTGTGTTATCAACTGTGTATGATCATTAATACGTCGTCGTCATCATCGTCATCAGCAGCAGCCTATATTTATGTCCTGCAGTGGACATGACTACGTATACGGAATCAAAGAACAGGCAATTAATCCATAAATGGGTTACGGAAGAAATGGGCAGAGGCGCATTTGAACTAAGGAACATCATTCTATGCACTGCGCCCCACAGGAGCCACGTTGCGGCTCTTGAAATATTGGCATCTGTACGTACAATATGTCCAGAAACTCAAACTGCTTCATCTCATCGGAAACCTTGCATAATGCCACATCTTGTATAGCGAAAAGTGCGTTCGTTGCCATTGAAACCTAAGGTCCTGCAAAAACAGTTTTCAATTGTAGCAAATGTGCTAGTAGGTGTACGAACACCTTTCGTATAAGGTGGGGAAGAAGAAGCCGAAGGGAGCGGATGCACTTCACGCCGGCTCCGTCTTTTATATATGGTCTCGCAGTGTTTTTGCAAAATATCCCTGTAATTTTGCACCATCGTCTCCAGCAAGTTATCCAGACTCTACCAATATTTGTCTTCAACGTGGGAACTGCTTTTTCAGCACTATATTGAACTTTTCTCCCGAGCCACTACACCGCTACGCCGCCGAGCTAAGCTAAGGCATGCTCTGGCCGCTACGTGGGCCGCAGCTACCGCTGCGCGTCGACTTTCCTCAAGCTGCCATGGAAATACAAGTTGAAGGAATTGATATCTCACCCACCGAGATTTCAGAAGAAGCAGGATGGTTCAGCATTGGCCGCCGGGAACGACTTTCTCCTGGGGGCAAGCACGCTAACCCTAACATTGCATCAGCCTCCCAAGCCAGAGCCGGCGTTGGAGGCACGGACAAGGCGCAGCGAGGCCTGCGTGCACACAAACAGCAAGGCAGGGACGATGCCCTCCCTTCCACGTGACCACCACAAAGTTGTTATCAGGCCACGGGGTGGCTTGAACGTTGCAACAGTCGGGGTCGTCCGCCTCGCTTCGGCCCTATATAGGGCAGCAGGCGTATCTCCACAAGACGCCATGGAAGACATTGTCTGCCCAAATATACAGTAGAACATCATCCTTTTGAGTACCCCTCACTCTTCAAATGCAGAACGGTACCGCCGACTCGCCAGCTTTGAGCTCGACGTGCACCAGTTCGAGATCCGGGCTTATGAGACTGCGCCCGTCTATACAGTCAAGGGTGTCGTGTGAGGCATTCCCCTCGAGAAAGACGTCAAGGTCATTCACCTCAATATTGTCAACAAGAGGAACCCGACCGCCTTAGCGGCCAAAAGGCTCAGCAAGACCACTTCGGCCATTATCGCCTTCGATGGTGGCCGGGTCCTAACTTGGGTGTACTACGGAGGTGCAATGCTCAGGTGCACCTTGTACAAAAAGCAGATCGACGTGTGCCATCAGTGCGGACGCATCGGCCATCGCATGGACGTCTGCCCGAACCCCCAAGACCGTGTGTGTAGAGGATGCGGAGCCTCGAACCCAAACCCCAACCACAAATCCACGCAAAAGTGTCGCCTCTGCGGGGTAGCGCATCCCACTGCGGACAAGTCTGCTGAACGTGCCAACCTGCAGCGCCTTTTGCACAAGGAACGGGCTACCCCGACTGATCAACAGATCGTGACACGCCTTCTAGACAAGTACTTCCCTCAACGACCCGATGTCCAACACGGAGATTACACCGGCGAGCCAAATGCGACGCTCGATGAAGAATTTCACGAGTCAGAGATCCGCGCAGCTCTCCACGACCTTAATGGCAAATCAGCACCTGGTCCCGACAAGGTTACGAACAAGACTCGACGAAACCTCGGTGATGTCTCGATCACCGCGCTTACGGCATACGTCAACAAAGGCTGGCGAGCGGGTTGCATCCCGGAGGCGTGGAAACGCTCTAAGGCAGCCCTGATACCGAAGCCAGGCAAGCCGTCCAGCCTGGATCACTTGCGGTCCATTTCCCTCACATCCTGCGTTGGCAAGGTTATGGAGCATGCGTTCCTCACCCGTATCAAGCGCCACCTCGAGGACACTGGATCCCACCCACCGACTATGGTGGGATTCTAGTCACACCTCTCCACTCAAGACGTTATGCTCCAGCTCTTCCACCAGATCATCAACGACCCAACTAGCGGCACCCAGGTCATCCTTGGCCTGGATCTGGAAAAGGCATTCGACAATGTAGCACATGCAGCAATCCTGAGCCGAATTAACAAGCTCAACATGGGTGAGCGAAGCTACAACTACATCAGAGACTTCCTGTCGCGCCGCACAGTCACCCTTGCGGTCCACAGCATGACATCCGACAAACATGCAGTGGAAAGCGCCGGCACTCCTCAAGGGTCGGTCATATCCCCGCTCCTTTTCAACCTCGTGATGCTGGGTCTCCCGGCCTACCTTGATGAGATTGACGGCCTCCATCACACCTTGTATGCAGACGACATCAGCCTTTGCGTCGACAAGGGCAGTGACGGTCAGATAGAAGGCGCCTTACAAGCAGCGGTCTTGGCAGTAGAAACCTACCTCCAAGACACGGGTCTCCAACTATCTCCACTCAAATCGGAGCTGCTCCTCTACCGCCCACGCC
Source organism: Dermacentor silvarum (assembly GCF_013339745.2). NCBI lineage: Eukaryota > Metazoa > Arthropoda > Arachnida > Ixodida > Ixodidae > Dermacentor > Dermacentor silvarum. The sequence continues at coordinate 90,402,198 of NC_051154.1, read as the reverse complement.
GCCAGCCCAAGCCTACCGGCGAATCACGCCAATGTGAGGAAATACTCCTGTATATGCAAGACGGCTCCTTTATTCCCCGAGTGTCGAAGATACGCATCCTCGGCATGCATATAGCAGTCAACGGGTCAAACGCAGAAGCTATCCGCAAGATCGAAGGCAAGGTTACAGCGGCTACCCGCCTGATCAAGCGCATTACAAGCACACGGGCGTGAAAGAGGACAGCGTCATGTGCCTCATGCACTCCTTCGCAAAAAGTCACATTACTTATGTGGCTGCCTTCCACAACTGGAATGTCACGGAAAGGAAGAAACTCAACACCCTTATACGCAAGACTTACAAGATCGCCCTTTGCCTACCGGAGTCGACGAGCACTTCTCGTCTGCTACAGCGGGGGGGTACACAACACGCTTGAGGAAATCGTAGATGCGCAAAGAGCCTCGCAACTCGAACGCATGTCCCTGAAAGCCACGGGTCGGTACATCCTGCAGAAACTCGGCTTCAGTTACCATGTCCAACACGGTAAAAAACAGGCAATTCCACCCGACATCCGCGACACGCTGATTGTCGCCCCTATCCCTCGAAACATGCACCCAGAACATAACGGGGGCCGTCGCCAGGTCCGTGCCAAGGAACTGCTGCGCTCCTTTGGTGGGAAGACGACTACGCGCTTCGTAGCCGCGGCAGAGTACACACAAGAACACCGTTTCACGGTGGTAGTCGTAGACGTTAACTCCCGGCTTACACACGCTTGTAGTGTCAGCACGAAATACCCAGAAACAGCGGAAGAGGTTGCGATTGCGCTTACGCTTACCGACCCCTCTGCGAGGTAGTTCTTAGCGACTCACAATCCGCAGTTCATAACTACGCGCGGGGGCGCATTTCCTCCGAAGCTCTTCATATCCTAAGGAAAGCTGGTCGACAGCACTTCGATAGCTCCGCGATCATGTGGTTCCCAGAGCACGTCGCCACCCCCACCGACGAGGGCCCCCCTAACTTGAATGAGGTGGCAACCACTCTGCGCGAGAACTGACCCGCCGCACACAATCAGAGACACCCTCTTCGAGTTCCGACCTCCTGGTGCGAAACACGCGAGAACGCTTAGTCAAATATAACTGATATCACCAAGCACTACCAGTTAGGCAGGAGGATATTGCCCCCACCTCTTCCCAAACTGTAACGTCGCCAGGCAGTCGTCTGGCGACAACTGCAAACACACACCTTCCCCAGTCCGGTGCGATTGCGGCACATTTTCCCCGCGCAATACACGAGGGCTCTTTGCAAGTTATGCCAGGCAACTAGAGCGACACTCTCGCACATGTTGTGGCAGTGTCCTGTTATAGCAGCGAAAATGGCAGTAGCTCCGGAGGCTCTTGCGTCGAAGTGCATGGGCCGCCGCTCAGCGCAGCTCCAACCTCAAAACACAAGAGTGGGCAGTCCAGCGGGCCCGGGAGGCGGCGATGAGGCAAGGCCTCGAAGTCCCTTCATGGGAGACCTGAGCCCGGGTCGTTAAACTTCGCCAGATTTTAATAAAGTTGTTTCCATCCATCCGTAAGGTGTTAATTTTTATTGATTTCCTTTTATTATCTTGGTCACATCCTCATTGTCAGGTGTTTGGAGGAAAATGGGTGCTGAATTGGTATAATGATTGTAAAGTTGAAAACACAAAGGGTGTTAACATGTTTAGTGCGTACTCCCCTGCTACTCACGTGCTGTCGTTTTTTTTTTTTGTCTTTTTTTGGTATTGTGCGGTTTAGCTTGAGGACATTGACAAGCGTCATTGGAACGGGTGGTAAAGCCACTCATAAGATTTCGTTGGGGGTCGGTATCGATACTGTCAGCCTGCCCACATCATGTATATTACAAGGTGACCGGCGCAAGGGCGCCACATTAGATCATGTGAAACCAGGGGTGCTATGCAGGATGCGCCGAGTTTGGCGAAACTCGGGATCTTCACGAGCTCTGGCGACGCCCCAAGATGAAAGAACTAATGGTAACAAGACAAAGTTTGTCCGTCGGCACGCCTCCAGTTTCATTGGTTTATCTAGATTCACTCTGGGTGGCTATCAACCCTTGGGCGTTGCCATATGGGCGGTCGACAAACTGGGGCTCACGTGATCGCAAGGTCGGTGCATGGTTGTGCCTTCTTTCACTTGTTTGTCGTTCCACCGAGTGCATTACAGGCACAAGCAAGTTATAAAATAAATGCATTTAGTACAATAATATTAGTGACATTAATGTGGGTTATAAGCATTTTAAAGTTTACAAGATGTACACTGAATGTGTATTAGACTAATTTGTAGTATAATACGTTTCGCGTTATACCACGAGGGGACGCTCATCCTCCTCTTTTTTTTTTTTTGGATTAGATTGGCGCGGCTCGCTACGTACTTGCGCTAGCATTTCCGAGCACCGATTGGTGTGCGCTTGGTTTTCCCTCTGGGGTTTCAACAGATCGCTCGTTGCTCTTCTCTCTCCTCTGGATTGGATTGGTGCGGCTCGCTACGTGCTTACACTCCCATTTGCGAGCACAGATTGGTGTGCGACTGGTTTTCACACTGGGCTTTTAAGAGATCGCTCGTTGCTCGCGCTAAAGAAAGGCTGTGAGCCGAAGTGAGCGTCGGCTAGCGCAGAAGTGGTTTGCCGCGCGCTTACCGTGTAAGCACTCAGGTACGCCGGAAAGCACTCATACAAGGGTCAGAAAACTACGCTTTATTTTCTTTTACTTTGCGATGCATCTTCATACTGGCGAGCGTCGAGCGATGGCTTCTAACAACCGCAGGAAAGAGCCTTTATACTGGGTAGCCCGAGCGGTCCGTGGCTTCTAACAAACCGAAAAGAGGGTCTTTGCAGCGCACGGGGCCGTTGAGTGCCACCACATCCATCCCAAGTGAGACACCAGCATCGGTGCAGTTACCCTTTACCCATCGCTGACGAGGTGGCGCTTCACTTTTTGACAAGAACTTTCGGTTTTTTTTTTGTTTTTTTTTTGCGTGTGAACGCCGGTGATGGTTTCCACAAAGTGCACGCTGTGGTTAACTGTCTCCCAATGCAGATTAAGGCATAGCCCCGTTAGCATCCACTGAATTTGGAACACAGTTGTATGCGGCCAATTCGTCCACTATGAATAATGGTCCCCGGTTGAACATTGGCTGCAATAATGGCGCCTAGCATCGCCGCCTTTCGTCGGTCGACCTTGAAAGTCCCAGCACCCCTCTGGTCGCGCAGAACATGCCGAAGACCCATGGGCCACCATCTTTAACACTGCCGTAATTTTGGCGGCTCAGCGGAAAGTTGTCGCCCGACATTAGGCGGCCTCGATTGTACTTTCGCTCGCCGCGAAGAAAGGCACTCCTCAATTTGCGCTATCTCCCCGGGGACACCGAGTGGAGGTTGCGCCAGCAGCTTGGCCCTCGCGAACTTACGGGGGTAGTTCCTCTAGTCGGCGATGGCGTGCTCCGATAGAGGAAACAAGTCGCCGGTCATCTCCTTCAACAGCCATATGTCTACGCTTTGGCTCAGGCAGTACGTGAGCCAAATCATTTGCCGCCTCGAGAGGTGGTCGTTCGGACGGCAGAGGCGGTCCGTGTAACTTCCTTCGCCTCTCTGCCCGTGCAGTGCAGCGGTACCGTGTAACTGCGAAAACTGATTTCGGCAGCTGTGGCACCGCAAGGCAGCCCGGCGTCCATTCTGAGCCACCCAATATAATGTGACCCCTTTGCCTGCGCAGGTTGGTTGGTCCGGGTTGAATCCCAGCTGCTCGCAGGTGGCCCAGTACTCCGATGACGACGCCCGACTTGGCCTGGGGCTGGGGCGCGGTGGACGAGCAGTGCTTGAAACAGGAGAGAGCTGAAGCGATCGGACGAACTTTTTCTCCGCAGCCTAATCGCACCACTCTGCGCTCGGAAAGCACAATTTGCCCGCCACGTTGTCTCCGCAGACGACGGCCTTCGCCTAACACGTCACACAGCCAGCGCACTGACATTTTGGAAAGGCAAAAATGACGGGAAACTCTACGTCGGTCATGTAGGTGAACGGGTCCAGAAGGTCATTTTGACGCTTACTACCGCTGGATGCAATGACACAGGCTGCTGCTGCCGCCGCCATGTTCACGAGTTTAACTCGAGGGGTGTTTCGCGATGTACGAGTTTGGCACGAGTTCGCCTTTCAATCAAAACCATAGGTCACGCCCAGCGCGAGGCATGTAACTCTTGTGCGCGCCCACCACGGTTGGGCCACGCCCAACTTATTTTTCGGCAACAGCGACGTCGTGCGGAACTGAGAGGCGTTAACAATCTTGACCGGCGAAATAAAACCCGCACAACGCACTGTCGTCGGTGATGTACTGAGCACGGCTATCAAAAAAAAAAAAGCGTCGACTTTCGCGGGTTTATGCATATATCTTCTTGGGCTGTGATGGCCCCACAACACGGTTCATTGCCTGCATTGTGGCGATGTAGTGCACAGCAAATAATTATCGGCAGGCCACTGTAGCTGCTTGCAAGGCGTCGATGCGCCGCGGGGGACGACGATCCTGAGCAGTGCGTAGTGTTTTCCAACGACAACGTATCGCAGCTGTCATTTGAGATGGCTGCTCTGTCATGAGTGATGTATCGGACCCGCAGTGTCGCAAACACGGTCAGCGGTCAGCGCAAACGCATCCAGTGCGATGGCGTTTTTTCATCACAAGCCCGACACAATAAACAATTGCAACACCTTCCTGCGTTCGAAGTCTAATTTTCTAACTGCATACAAGAGCCCTCACCCGCCAAAATGCGATAACTGCGCTGTCGTTACGATATCCATCTGCGATCGCTGTTAGCTCAGCAGCAGAGGCAATCGGCAAGCACTTTGGAATGAACAACACACTCAAATTCTGCGTACATGCGCACGGAGGCACCTTCACTAGGCAAGCGGTGACAAACGATGCATCGCTTTGCAATGCATCGCGGAGACTTCGCGCACGCAGATAAACTGGTGCATTTTCACTGTGCTGCGTCACTACGGGCCCTACAATACCGCACAGCAATTTTGCAGCGACAGCCGTTGCCCCCGTCTCTATGGCTAGAGTGTCGTTTCAGTTGGTAAAGCGGCAGCCTTAATAGCCGCCTCAGTGAAAGCACCTGTGGTGAACATCCATGCCGCAGCGCTGCGTTGCCATTCCCCTGATAGACAGGGAATGGACAGATCATTGTCATGACTGACTTTATGCGTCATTATTGCATGGATTTTATCGACAATAGCACTGCAGCGCCCCTGGCGACTGCTCCCCATATATGAACTCCCTCGTGCATGCGAGTGCGACCCTCTAGAATGTATCCGCTTGTAAGCTTTCGCCTCACTGTCGCCCCTCGCGGCGAAAAAGTGCAAAATTTAATAATTCACTCGATGTCCATTTGTCATCACAAATTTATAGCATTCAAAACGAAAAACCGATACTATAAGAAATAAAATGTTTGTTATTTTATTTGCTGTATTTCAATGTATTCGATTGAGGGAAAGTGTAGGTGCAAGAATGCACCGCATGTGCCCTGTTCGCATTCGACGGAGGATAGAAAAATAATGCTCGAAAGAGGAGGCACGCCCTTGACGCGCCCGAGAAAGGCGTCGCAAGCGGCTCACGGCAAGTGTACAGATAGACAGCGGGACAGTGACATTATTGCTAATTGGCGATAATACGTTGATAACAATACGCGGCGCTGGCGCGTTTAGTTGCGCAGTCCTCTGTACGTGCTTGAAGCGCGGAAGCACTGTGCAGCGCAGGGTGCGCTCATGTTGTCATACGCGGCTTTATCTCGACATTTCTTTTTGCCTGCTGTTATTGCACGTTCCTTGCTATCTCCGTTCACTGACGGCCATCGAGAAACTCGGGTAAAACTCAGGCGAACGAGAAACTCGGCGCATCCCGCATAGCACCCCAGATCTCCATTCTGTTTGGGAAAATCAACCAAAACGCTAAAAGGAGCTCATTGTTACAGTGTTGCATCAATTATATATTAATTAAACCCATGGGACAGGGAGCTGCTCTATCGCGGCTCAAAATAATGAAAAAGAAAAAGAAGTCGCAGTTACGCCCGAAAGGCAAAGCATCGATTGCGATAGCAAGTTATGTCAGCTATACGACGTAACGACAGTAGTTTTATCGCCCTTATAAACTTGTAAGCATTCGTTTACTAACTAAAGTAACAAGCATGGTGTCACGTGCGCACGGACAAACATGAACACATCTCACTCGATGAGCGCGGACTTGAAAAAGAGCGGCACAGCAGTGAGCAAATTGACCTTCGTGCTGCCTCTCGCTTCAACGCGAACAAGGCGCGCAGGAACACAGCTCACACGAAACCACCAGCCCTCGACGCGGCTAGACTGCCTAGACTTTGTACCCACGGCCACGGTGCCCACGGCAGATCGCTTTCAAGATATGGCCCGCGCGGTCACGCTCCGTGCCATACGCAGCCGCCGCCGGATGAGACCCCCCCTGCCGCCCTGGTTTCCTCCCCACCCGTTCTTGCGTGCAACGAGCCTTAATGAAACTTTGTAAATATCTCTACAGTGCATATACGCGTCTATATGTGTGTGTGTGTGACTGTATGTGCTGTTTAGTTTTATTGCGATAGCAATTATATGGACACTTCAACCGGATTTCTGCCGTCGGCGTCGCCGTCGCCGTGAGGTTCCGTATAGATAAAATCTTCGCCGCGCGCCGTATGCCCCAGCGGAAGCGTGCGGGGACGCGCGCTATCACGGAGAGCGAACGCACTCAATCTCCCACGCGCAAGCAAGGAAGCGGAAAGCCAGCGCCGGAGGGAGCAGGGGGGGGGGGGCACTTCTCTGCCAACAACCGCGCTCGTCGCTCGTCCGGACAGTCTCTTATCTCTCCCACGCGCAAGCAAGGAAGCGCTAAGCCAGCGCCGGAGGGAGTGGGGGTGGGGGGCGCACTTCTACGCTGCCAACAACCGCGATCGTCGCTCGCTCGCACCGTCTCTTATCTCCACACGGCTCTGACCTTTATGCGCTCAGCTTCCGTTGAAGCGATAGACCGCACGTACGTTCGCCGCTGCGGCGTATCCGCTTGCTGCCAGAGTTTTGACGGTCGTTGTCTGCAGTCATTCAGTGTGATCTATTCATGTTTGTTTGTGCGCGCTCACACCACGCTTAATCATTCAGTTAGTAATAGTCGGGCCACATTTTCCAACGCACGCTACACATGCAATGCTGCCCGGATCGGCAGTGCAGCGCTACAGATGTGTCCCTTCGCACGCGCTGCCCACGGGAAGCGCTTCTCATCAACACCACCGTTTCACACGCGCCTTCTCGTGGTCATCGAGTCTCTCGTCATGTCGGTCTACTTACGCCGCAGCACACCTCCTTACTTAATCAGCTCATGTTTACTACAATTCATATTGCTACCAAAGCCGCTCACCTTACTTCGTATGACATTGCTGTGTTGCTATCGCATTCATTGCTTCGCCCTTAGGGCGAAACTGTGACATTTTTCTCACTGTATATAATATCATAATCATCACCCAGCTCCTGGAGTAGCATGTCAGGCGAACAGTCAGGCTACTAACATCTCCAGGATATCATTAAAGCATGTTTCTCTTCTTCTTCATTGTGCGCGCGAGATCGACAACCATCCTCGGCTCACCCTCGCACACTTTCACTCAAACACACACAGCATACGGCGCGCGGTCACGATGTTATCACACTTTATACGCTTCATCACGTTGACACCGACGGTGGAAATGCGCCTGGTGGGTCCATATAATTACTATCAGAATAAAAAAGCACTTCCGTTTAAAGTGCGACGCATCGACAGTGATAGCTCAAGGTAGGAGACTGGTGCTTTCTGATTTTTCCTTTGCCTCGGTGTCACTTCACGCCTTGCGATGCACCGTTCAAACGGTGCACTGTGCCACTGTTTCGTCTTCTGTATTCGTCGCCTCGCTACTTTCGTTCTTATTCTATTTTAGAAAATATTTTTTAAATTCTATTTTAGAAAATATTTTAGAAATACAAGGTGACATGTTCTTCACTTCGCCCCTCCCCCTACGCGCCTTTTCTGAAACGACCCAATACCAACTCGCCCATTTTGCAACTTTTTCTTCTTATTTGTTATTTAGACACAATTTTTCTATGTGGCTCAAAGGGACCCTGACCCACTTTTTATCGAAGTGGAAAAATACATTTGAAGTGAAATAAGCTATTTCAGAATCACTTTGCCGCAAAAAGTACTTCAATGCGTTCAGCAGAAGCGGAGTTATTGGCAGTCAAACAGGGCCCCCGTTGTGCTCCCCTTCCTCCTTCAATGCCTTTCACTGCGGAGTCTACCGCGGAGTGGGGAGGGGCCACAACGCTCCGCCTTGGAAACGTCAGCATGGCGCGCCGTTCAAATTTCATTTCGGACTTCCGATTTTGGCGCCTACGAAGCGCTAAACCTAAGCCAAACGCGGTTGTCCTCAGCGAGCCGCAGTGCGCTTAGCCACTCGAGGAGCCTACATGCGAGCGCCACTAGAGCACTGCACGGGCTCGGGCTTACCCGAAAGCCCGGGCCCGGGCCGCGCCGGGTAGAGGAGTTTTTTCACGGGCTCGGACCGGGCTCGGGCACGGCGTGTGCTTTTTGACCCGGGCCCGGGCCGGGCTCGGGTTTTTTGACGCGGGCCCGGGCCGGGCTCGGGCTTTCTGCGAGTTATTCTCGGGCTTCTCAACTCTGAAAAACATGTATTTTTCGGTCTCGGGCCGGGTTCGGGCCGGTTTCGAGTCGGGCTCGGGCCGGGCTCGGGCTTAAGGTAAAGGGGTGGCGGGCCGGGCCGGGCGGGTAACGTAGAATATTTCCGGGCCCGGGCCGGGCCCGGGTCTCGCCATAAATGTTTTGATCGGGCTCGGGCGGGCCGCCCAATGTAAAAACGGGCCCGGGCCGGGCCCGGGCCGCAAAAATCGGCCCGTGCAGTGCTCTAAGCGCCACTACAAAATAGTGCATGTATCGGCTCTCTATAGCCACTAGACTGTTGGCGGCACCTCGCGGCGGCCGCGGTGTAGCCGACCGCAGCGACCAATAGCAGCCGTTTATTGGAGTGTGCTTTATTACGAAATAAAGCACACAGAAAGGAGCGAGGATCATGGGGTCTTTTGAAACGAGAGCGTTTGAGAGAAGGTGCCTTCGCGTTCTGTTTGCGAGCTCTACGAACCGCGTACGACAGCAGAACTTGGCTGACGTATGCGGCCTATGTTATTTCACCAAGCCCGAGGGATTGTTCAGGGCCGATTTAAACAATAGACTAAGGAGTCACAAGAAGATGAGGATTTGAATTCATCAACAATGGAAGAACAAGAAAATCCTGATCCTGCGCCAACGTTGGCTGCGGGGCACTCAGGGCTTAGGATTCCCTTATTCAGCCGCTGTTGACCAAAACAAGCAATGTAGGAAGAACCAACCCCGCTTGCAATTCAAGAATGCGCTTAGCAGGGTTTGGAAAGTGGTCATTTGTGGCATTATGTTGCACTATGTGTTATGGGGGCGTTCCTCTTACCGCCGTGCATAGCCCGTACGCTAAAGCCAACCGGTACTTTAGGTGCCACTTCCTCGGGGACCAGTTGGGAACCCTGTGCAGCGTGTCCGCAACAAGTGGCACGATGTCTCAAACGATGGCGCCTGCGTCTTCGACCAGAGGCGCCTGGTCTCAAAGACATCGTCTCAAAATGCTTGTCATGAGAGAAGTATGCGATACGCTCTATTTACCACCGTGCTACCGGCACCACCATGCGGTGTTTACCGCTTTGTTAGACTGCACTATCTTCGGGATCGGACCAAGGAAACACGTTAGAGACTCGAGAGAAATCGCGGTTAGTTCCCAAAGAACGCTAAACACTTTTAACAGCTACTATTTAAGGCGAGAATTGCATCTGTGTAAAAAAGTCGCATGACATTTAGGAGCGCCCAGCCTCCGCGCTGTCGCGAGTCGCGACTTTTGACCCAGCCAGAGAATGGCTTTCGCTATTTTGCTCACGTGCCTGATGGCTGAGTTTGAATTTTTTAGAGCGGAGCTCTTAGGCGCCCGTTCCTGCGTTGGCGTACATCGGCGTAACCGAGCGAACGAGCACAACGAAGGATGAAAGAGCGAACGCTGAGCGCCGCGGGGGATGAAAGAGGGAAGAGCGAAGAGAGCGCGCAGAGGAACGCGGAGGAAGAGGGTGCAACGAAGCATAAGGAGGAAGGCGGAGGAGGAGAGCATTGGGAAATTGTGAGGAGGAAAGCGAAGTTTCGCACGAGACGTGCTTCACGGTGGTGACCATGCAAGCGGCGGCGAGTCCACCGATACCATATATATAGAAACAAAGCGCTAACGTGGGTTTCGGACTCACTGTGCTTGCGCTATTTCGCCTGCGCCACCGCCGCTGCAGATTGCGCTCTGCGCAAGCCACGCGTCCCCGTGTTCACACTTTCTTTCTGAACAATGAGCGACGCAACCAGTGGAAAATACTGTGGAAAGTCTGCCGCTGCTGCTACACAAACTGCCCGAGCAGAGGTTCAGAGCCGCCGCCGAGAGGACCCTGGCGTTCAGAATCAAATTCTTGGCCACAATATATCGCGAATTCAAAACACCTAAACAGCTGCGCTCTAAATTCGCAGTAGGGAGTATCGTAATCGTCGGTGAATTTTTTCTTGAGATGGGCGTTCCATATAATTCCGCAGTTCTCCACAAATGGACAACTGCGGAACTAGCAGAGACGTAGCAGTGGGCCTTCAACAGCCGACAGAGAAATGATGGTGACAACCTTGTGGCGCGCAGTATTATTGGAACTGCCTGCAAAACTGCATCTCTTGGCATATCCCTTGCAGAACAGCGGATACCCAAGTATAGTAAGTAATAACGTAAACATATCCGGCAACATAAGGGCTAATCAAATGACCTTTACTTCTGCTCGCCCCCAAATGTTGTGCTAGATTGATGACGCCCACCTGCTAATTTGTCCAGCACATTGACCAGTGTGAATCATTTTCTACCTGTCTTCTCGGTCGAGACTTGCCTTCCCCCTCTAGCGCACTACTATAAAGGACAGTTGCGGAGTGGCAACTCCTGAGTTGGAATGATTTAGGAATCATTCCATATTTTCAAACATTTCAAATTCCATGGGAATGGAATTGCGGCATATGGAAGGGGCAGAAAGAATGAGGATTTTGTGCAGATGGAACGGGAACTGAATGGCAGCCCGAAATTCCAGAATGAAGTTGGAATGGAATAATCCCGAAGCGCGAAGAATTGATTTTAAGTGAGGCTACAAAACCGGTAAATTTTCAAATTTGACTAAACTAGACTAGATCAATTTATTACATTTCTCCATTTTCACTCTACGGCTCTTTTAGCATCTACTTATAGGTGACTACGTCTACCGCGGTAATTATAAACAACGTGGTTATTCTACGCACTCTACACTTCTGATGACCTGGAAACCGTTCTTCGTTATAACGTTAAAGTGTATTTAAAGAGAGCAACTTTCAGTTACTTTCACTCCTTAACATTAATTGATGAGTTGAGTTTGAACTCCCTAATTTTAGTGAACTTCTGAAGGTTTTCTTAAGGAGTTAAGTTGTCAAAAATTATTAGTTTTAGAAAGAGCATGCATGACATAGGACAAAGGGATGGAGGCCAAAATGGCGACGTCGCAAACACTTGCACCCTGCGCAAGTCCACGGAGATTTGGAAAGTGCGCCATGTTTTATCGCACACATACAGCAGGCGCGATAACAGGTGGTCATAGAGGTGTGTTAAAAAATAGTGGTCGTTATTATGCCAGTAAATGTGAGACAAAAGAAAGGCAGAAAACTTCAGGGATTCATACGCCTAGCTGTGAACTCATTTACTGCAACAGCAGCATTCTCCTTGAAGGCGACCATCTTAACCTTGCTTGCCTTCGTTTTCCTCAAACACAAGCGCTCGCCTACTACGGAATACGCAATGTAAGATTATTTTTACTTCGCTTTACTCGAATTATTTATGTTTATAGATATTACAGAGACCAACGTCCTGAGGAGATGAGAAGCCACAAAGCGAGTTTGTTCTTGTGCGCAAAAATAGTACGTAACATTATTTGTAACTTTGCTAAGACTGAAAAAAAGTTTTTTTTTTCGCTGTGCACGCAAACGCAAATAGTGAGTAATTATACATCAAAGGTTTCATTTAATAGAATTGGTAGAATGGGATGGACCAGCTCACATCACTCCAGGAGTAGGAACCCAGGAGATCCCAATAGCGGGGATCTCCACTTTCCGGAACTGAGTGGGAATAGAATGGAGGGTTTCACTCCACAACTCGGCTATAGAGTTGGCTATATACTGGTGTACGTCTGAGCGTTTACTACTACAATGACGTGTAGGCAGTCCATCGCGTGCATCCTGTGATGAAAACTGAAGACGACGAAGAGGCGAGAACGCGCGAGGCGAAGGCTCGCGCTAGAGCCATCTTGAGCAGTTGGTTCAATAAACCGCAGCCTACGGACGCCAGTCTCCGTCTCCAACATATTGTATGGTGCCGTGAAACCCGACTGGCGTTCTGCACCGACGATGGATCGACTGCGACGCAGCAGAGGCGTACTTCGAGCCGCTGCTACAAGGCCCATCTCGTCCGCTACCGAAGTGCTACAATCCGAGCATCCTTTGCCATCCGACCTGCAAGTTATTTTGGATGACCTGCAGGACAAGGACACGGCGCTAGCAGTGCTCAACGAGACGATTGCCGACCTCATGGACGACGGTGACGAGTATGAGGCGGAAGCCACCGTCGCTCTGGAGTACCACGACAAGATCCGCAACACCATGAGCCGGGTCCGCTTCATTCTCAATTCTGCTGCAGGAGCCGGAGACAGCGCCACACAGAGCGTTCTGAGCGAAACCGCCACCCAAGGCGTCTCCACTCAAGCAAGTTCCCGGGGATCGTTACACCGAGTTGTCCTACCGAAACTACAGGTACCCGTTTTCTCCGGTGAACTTCGCGAGTGGCCGGGCTTCTGGGAACATTTAGACTCCACGATCCATAACAACCGTGAGCTGTCCGACATCGAGAAATTTTCGTACTTAAGATCCTACTTAACCGGCACAGTGAAGCGTGCAATCGAAGGTGTGCGCCTGGCGGAAGCGAACTACGCTGTTGCAGAGAAAATGCTCCGAGAGAGTTTCGGCCGTCATACCGCCCTCGTTGATGACCACATCGGCTGTTTACTTGCCATCGCGCCCATTGATCGCTCTTCTCAGGTATCGCAGCTGCGGGAACTCTACGAAGAGGTGCACTTTCGTATAAGCTGCCTCGACAGCCTCGGGGTTCCAGCGTCAGAATACGCGGTCATCCTTCATCGCGTCCTTATGCGATCGCTTCCCGAGGATATCGCTATTCTCTACCGTCAACGCATGAAGGAGACTGAGCCCGATGACGGGGCTACTCCGAGGTCGCGGCAAGAGCAGGCGCGAAAGGTTATGAAGTTCCTGCAGGTGCAAGTCGAGAGCAGAGAATAGAGCCAGGCCTCCCGTTCAAGGTGCCTACCGAAAACTACCTCCGCTGGGCACGGGCGATGCCAACCTTGTCTACCACCACCAGTACCGTCAGCATTAGCCTTGGCCGCAGGATCTGCATCGAACGAGCATCCCTGCTGTGTAGTGTGCGATAAACGTGACCACACCATAAAGGACTGCCACGCCACATTGTGAGCCCACGAGATCAGACGCCGGCTTGCTGGAAAGAAATGTTGTTTTAAATGCGGCAGAGAGGGCCATGTAGCACGAATTTGCCGCAATTCCGCGTGGCTCAAGTGCAAGTTATGCTCTAAACGTCACCTTTCCACACTTTGCGCCATATGAAACCAAGATCGCAACTACCTGTCTCCGGAGACCAGTGATACACTTGTCAACCATGATCCAACGAAAAGTGTTAAGCCACCAGTGACAAGTGCTCCAGCTAGTAGTGATACGTCTGCACCTGTCTTGATGCAAACGGCCACAGTTTTGGCGTCCGGAAACCAGGATTCCGTGTTAGTTTCACTATTGCTTGACACAGGCAGCCAGAGAACCTTGATTCGACGTGATCTGTCCAAAAGGCTCGACCTGCCTTCCCTCGGGACAGAAGACCTCTCTCTGTGGGCGTTTGGCACTTTTAAGTGTTCCCGCCCTTACAGCTGTCGAAGAGTCAAGCTCGACCTTCATAGTCGGTTCGACTCCCGCAACGTCACCGTAGACGCCACTTCTAAGTGTTCCCGCCCTTACAGCTGTCGAAGCGTCAAGCTCGAACTTCATAGTCGGTGCGACTCCTGGAGGTAGTCGAACCGAGGTACCGGAAGTCTGCACCGTGATGACTCCAGCCATCGGACAAGATCTCCTCGCACAGTTGCGTGAACGCAAGATGCTTGTCGCAGATGAGAATCGACTGGGCGACCGGCCGATACCGACAATCAGTGTTCTTATAGGATCAGATTACTATTGGCGCATAGTGACCGGAAAAGTAGAACGTCTAAGCAGTGATCTATGCGCGGTTGAGACAGTCTTCTTTTGGCTGGTGCAAGGCGTATACCCAGTGAGGCCCGCCGATACCTTGCCTAATTGGAACTCCAGCGCATCTTCCCTATTCCTTGCGTGTGAGCGGAACGGGCAAGCCGCACATGACATTGCTTACCCGACGGAGATGCGGCGACTCGATGCAATAGCGATCACCGACCCTCAGGATACCGCCGGCGTTTGTGAGAAAGCGGCAGTGATTCAATTCACACAGTACGTGTACAAGGAAGCTAGACGTTACGTGGTTCATCTCATGATAAGGAACCAGGGAAGACTGACTAGCACCAATCGAAGTGTCGCCGAAAACCGGCTCAGACGACAGCTTCAGCGCTTCGAAAGACAGCAGGAGCTACTCAAGGAGTATGACCGCACCATCAGTGAGTACTTCAAAGAAGTCGACACCTGTCTAGAGCCTGAAGCAACGGTTTACTACCTTCCGCACCATGCAGTCATGCGTCGGAAAGCGATCACTACGAAGTTACGCGCGTAGTGTTTGACGCCTCTTCTTATGAACGTGGCGAGTCATTGCTCAATGATATCTTGGACAAAGGGGAGAAACTTGGTGCCCAGCTCTTGCAACTGCTTGTACAGTTCAGGATGAACCCAATTATTCTGACAGCGGACATCCGGAAGGCTTTCCTTCAAATTTCAATTCGACCTGAAGACCGCAACGCTCTCCGCTTTCTATGGGTCGACCGACTGCCCGGCGACGAGGGGAAAATATCTTCCATCGTCGAATGGCGATTGACTTGTGTGCCCTTCGGAGCGTCGTCTAGCCCTTTCCTTCTATGTGCTACTTTGCAGCATCACTTCGAAATGTGGAAAAAGACTCAGCCAATAACAGCTACACGCCTAAAGACATCATTCTACGAGGACTACCTTGTCATAGGAGTTTCCACTGAAGAAGAGGCCCTCGAAATCTACCGTGCGTGCTGCATTGGCCATCTTAGCAGATGTAAGTATGGAGTTGAGAAAGTGGTGCTCCAACTTTAGCGTTATTTGCCGTCAATTCCTCAAGGACAACATTTCTCTCGACAACATTGGAGAAGCCAAAGCAACAACAAAGTTACTTGGCTTAGTATGGGACAGCGACGCTGACGATATCGTGCTTACCAATAAAGCTGTTTCCGAGTATGTCGCTGTGCACTCAGCCACGAAACGCACCATTCTGCAGTCCTTCGCAAGAATCTATGATCCGTTAGGTCTAATGGCTCCGTTCATCATTCAAGCGAAATTATTGTTCCAGCAGCTGTGGCGTAGGAACTCGCCGTGGGATGAGCCATTACCGGAAGACGTCGAGAAACAGTGGGAAGGCTGGACATCCGAACTACCGACGCTCTCCTCGCTGCACATTCCACGCTGCGTCATCTGTCATACTCCGCGATAGATTCCACCGTTTGAACTTCACCTGTTCTGCGATGCAAGCCCACTGGCATACGGTGTAGCCGTCTACATGAGCTACGAGATCAAAGGAGGAACATTTAAGGTTCAGGCGCTCATGAGCAAGTGCAGGGTCGCACCGCTGAAGACTACCTCGCTGCCACGCCTAGAGCTGCTTGCGTGCCTGTTGGCTGACAGGCTTTGGAACTACCTCCGATGAATTCCAGAAACATCCAGCTGTCAGGGCGTGTTTTGGAGCGACTCATCGATAGCCCTACACTGGATTGCTGCTGATGCGAAACGATGGGAGAGTTTCGTGTGAAACCGTGTTCTCGAAATCCAACGCTTGACTTCGGAGTATTCTTCCAGGCACAGCGCAGGCACCAACAACCCAGCAGATTTGCTCACGCGTTGAGTAGCAGCCCCGTTATTGACGCGCAAGTTTTGCTGGTGGACCGGTCCGACGTGGTTGTCACAGTCCCATTTGCAATGGCCTGCGAAGATTTGTTCTGCTCCTTCACCGGAGGCCCTTTCTAACGAGACCAGTGAAGAGATATCCGCTTGCCCCAACGCAGTAGTGGCACCCTCTTCACCCCCACAGGAGCCACTGCTTGAGGTTGCAAGCTTTGGACGCCTCTCCCGATTACTGCGAGTAACGTCTTGGATCATGCGGTTTCGTCGGAACGCTTCGCAGAACACGCCATCTTGTACCGGGCCACTTACGGCGTCAGAGTTGCACCAGGCGGAGATGTATTAGTTGAGGCTTGTTCAACATTCCACATTCGCAATCGAAGTCACGGCCTTGGAGGAAAGACAACGAGTTCCCAACACCTCCAGTGTGCTGACGCTGCAGCCGTTTCTCGACCGTGACAGACTACTTCGTGTAGGAGGCCGACTGCAGCAGCTTAACGACCGAGAGGAATTGAGGCATCCGATCTTGCTTCCTGCATATCACCGGTTCACCGACCTCTTGGTTGATGCAATACAGGTAAGACTCCTACATGGAGGAGTTCAACTCACCCTCCTGGACCTTCGGGAATGCTTTTGGATCCTCAAGGGGCGTCACACAGTCAAGCGCGTTCTTTTTTCTTGCGACTATCGTCTTCGTCTATCGTCTTCTTCGCCTGCCTTGTACCATTTCTGATGAATGCTTGCCTATATCCTAGTGCACCTAGACGCGACCAGGCTCATTGCGTCCTCTCGCTTTCCAAAAAGCCGTTGACTTGGCCTCCCGCTTGTATCTTTTCTTTCTTTTCCAAAGAACATAAAAAAAATTATACACCGCTGGTAGAATTAATACAAGGACAGGAAAGTGCATGAACGATATAAATACCGAGCGTGCACTTATTTTTCTGTCCTTGTATTAATTCTACTCAATATATGTTTTATTTTATTTGGCGAATGCATGCTTTATTCTACTTTAATAGAAGAGCATTCCAAGGCTGCTTCCAGCAATGGAAGAAGAGTTGGAACCAGTGTAATTGTGTCTCATGAGGAGCATATTGAAGTTAGCATAGTGATATATCTGAAAATTTGTCATACAATTTTTTTAAACGTACTGCGCAAACTTTTGTGCAGACCTCGTATATAACCGCAAATACATGGCTGGAGAACTTGACCATAAGTGCGTTAACAAGTATCGATAGGTACGCACAGTACGTTTAAAAAAAGTCGTGTGACAACTTTTCTGATATATCAATATGGTAACTTCAATCTGCTCCTCATTAGACACAATACACTGGTTCCAGCTCTTCTTTCATTGCTGGAAGCAGCCTTGGAATGCTCTTCTATTAAAGTAGAATAAAGCATGCATTCGCCAAATCAAATAAAACATATATTGACGTTCCGATGCCTGTACGGGTTTCTTAAAAATTAAAATCTGGAGCTGTACGAGCCAAAACCCCGTTATAGTTATGAGGCACGCCGTAGTGGGAGGCTCCGGATAATTTTGACTACCTGGGGTTCTTTAACGGGCTCCCAGGGCACGGTAGGCGGGAGTTCTTTGCATTTCGCCCCCATCGAAATGATGCCGCCATGGCCGGGATTTGATCCCAAGCCCTCAGGACGCAGCGCAACGCCTAAGCTCCTACGCCACTATACGGCGGGTGTACGAGTTACTTGACCACAAAACGAAACGCACAGCAACAGCGATTATATATGCACTTGAAGTAACGCCTTTTCCGCACGAAAGAAGCGGGCTTCAATCCCTTACGTCTTCGGAGTGAATGACTCATAATTAAGAATCTTGAAAGATTATGACGTCAATGTCTGCCATGTTCCTGCAAACAAGCTGAAGGACCAGTTAGTCAGAATGAAAGACTTCACTGGTGTTGTCTACAAAATCTCGTTTCAAGATTGCCAGGAAAGTTACATCAGTGAAACCGGAAACCTAAAAAGTATACTTAGAAACAGCGCCAGAACCTTTAATGCGCTGGCCGAGCACCACGAAAAAACAGGCTATCAAATTATCTGGAAATCAGCCTCCATCACGCAAAATAAAAGAATTTGTCATCCCGGCTCCTCTTATATTCAATGCGCATACAGTCAATGGGCATATGCGCATGCCATAAATAGAACGAAGGGCCCTCTTCCTGATATTTATTCAAAGACGTTTAGTCAAGTATACATATAATCGCTGTTCCTGTGCATTTCATTTTGTAATCGAGGCACCTGTACGGGCGCCGGAACGTCAATATTTGCTTATTTGAATTGGCGAGTGTACGCTTTTTTACTAGTATGACGTACCTACCCTCACCAGACGATTTTACGTCATACCTTTGACCACATTTCCCTTCTGTTTGCACTTCAGATGCCGTTTCTATTCAAATTGCCGTAAAATACCCGAAATTCCGCCTCCGGAGAGTGGAGAGAGGGTTCCAGCACAGTGATGGAAGTGCGTGCCAAAAGATCCTGCAATATCAATGTAGATTGCGCAGGGGCAATATTGTGGTGCAGATTTCAGCGCCCTCATTTCGACAAATTTCTTTGCACGCGGCATAGATGATCATTCAGATGCTTCATGACCTTCACGTATGAAGCTGCATTCACAGTTTGACCTTCATGCACGAATTCGTAGAGCACAATTTCATGGCAAAACACAAAAAAAGAAAAACACGATCAACTTGATTTAGATTTTAACTTTGTTCCAGCACGCTTTTTCTTGGTCTTGGGTAGTCTTTCTTTTTCACACCTTGCTCTGCGACTCCAACTCAATGTCGTATTCGTAAGTCCAAGATGTGTAGCCAGCACGGTGGAAGAATATTTAGGTGCTGACACTGCGCGCGCGCGAGCGTCCAGATTATGTTCGGCAGCGCACGGGCGCAGCGAGTAGCTCTGCTGCGAGCCGATAGAAGGCGCCGCGGTCAGCGGTCCCAGCTTAGCGGCGCCGGCGGCTTGACATTGCTCTGCTTCCGCTAAATTTTCGTTCATAGTGGAGTGAATAAAACTCAAATCTCGGAAGGAAATCCGTTATTTCAGATTAAACGATAAGTCTACCAGGCTTAATGCTTCGATAACATGGAGGTTCCTTGTGAATGACGTGAACACGGATCGATCGGGCAGCACTCAAAGCTCGCTCCAGTTACGCTCGCGCGCACAATTTGTTTCGTTAGCCGTTCATCCAAGCACAAAAAAATAAAAGCGTTAGCCCATGTGCTACCCCTCGATCAGAAGAAAATAGTGACTGCACAGGAAAATGTTGTATTTCATGCTTATCGCTGCTTCCATTCGCACTCAGAAAACCGTTGAAGCACCGTTGCGCGAATTCAGTGTGGCCGCGATGTAAATTAAGAAATGAAACGCCGCAAGCTTGAGATATGCAACGCACTAGCACAAAGTGGCTGTTCATGGCTAGAACTTAAGATGAGAATGCACATCAGTTATGTAAAAACTCCTTCAAATCGGAATTTATTAGGCGGTACGAAAGCAGGCGTCTTATCTTGGATTACAGCATCACTAATACAGTTTACTGATGAAAACTTGAGCAAATGCCTTTTTTTTATTCCAATTCCACTTAACATAGACCGTGTATATATATTCATTTGGCTTTCGTACATTGAGGACTGAGTGGCTCTTGCAAGATCTAAAAAAAGAGGTGACTTTCTTGTTTCTTATATTGCATACGAGAACACGCCAATGTAAGCGTGTTTGACAATGGATGCTACAGCCTGTCAACAAATACACTTACACCCACCACACAATAATCCCATAAACATTTTTTTTGCAAAGACACAATATGAAAAAAAAATTGTGCATGAAGCAGCTCGATAATTTTAATAGGGGGTAACCATCCCAGAAGCTCACGCTCTCATACACTCCCACAATGCGAAAATGTTGAATAAAAACATGCAAGCGTGTACTATACACCGCACGCGCATTGTAAAAAAAATCCTAGCCAGGATGGAACAACTTTGAAAATCCGGCACACATCTGCACAGAAAACAGCTGTAATATACAGGGTAGACAAAGATTTAAAAATTGCAAATGTCACGTAGCTGGACAGAACCACAGTAATGTTGTTGCCGTCCATTAGAGATTCTCAGATTATTTTTTACATTCCGCCTCATTACATAAGTAGTCTTAATCAATTAAGCAACTTCTCAAATATTGTAATTAGATTACAAGTGTCAATGGGAAAATTGTAGAGCAACATGAAAGACTCCCGATACAGCTTTCTATTGCTCATATACGCGCTACGTAGAAGTGTTTTTCCGAGCGTGAAAGAAGCCCACGAATACACGCAAAGTGCCTCGAGCGGCCAGTCACGCGGCAATTTTGCGTGTATTCGCGGGTTTCTTTCACGCTCGTAAAACAGTTTTATGTATCACGTATTGAGCAAGAGAAAGCTGTATCGGGAGTTTTCCATGTTGCTGTACAATTCTCTCGTTGACACTTTTTATCCATATATAGCATTAGAAAAGTTGATTAATCAATTATAAAAATAATTATGTCATTAGGCGGAATGCAAAGAATAATCTGAGTATCTGCAAGCCACAGCAGACAACATTACCTTCGTTCTCTCCAGCTACATGACATTTGCATATTTTAAAATCTTGATGCATGATAGTTAAGCCACCCAATATATATCTTGCACATGCAGCAAAATTTGCACAAACTGCTGTGGCACACCGAAGGTTCTCTCTTCCGCAGCGGCTTTCGAGGTTTACTTTACCGTGTGAGGTTCTTTGGACAGTTCGGAAATAAGGTGGGAACCCTTTTATCGAGCTCCGCGTAATATGCCGTCGATATATCGCATCCCCTGAAAAATGGTTGGCGCGGACATGGCCGGTAGGCATTAGAGTTCGGTCTGCCCTCAGATTTACACGGCGCCACTGCTCTAGCCGACCGCTGTCATACGGCGCTTTGAATAAAGGCACACGCTCGCAGTTCAGAACGCCGTTCAGAATTGCACTTCAGAACGATGCACTTTCTACCCATTTCAAACGCCCCTCAGAAGGCCGCTGCCACCTTTGTCGAGGGCCCGAGGCGACAATATCCAAGCACAAGCTCATGAAATGCACGCGAACAAAAATTGTCACAGTTTCGCCCTAAGGGTGAAGCAATGAATGCGATAGCAACGCAGCAATGTCATACGAAGTAAGGTGAGCGGCTTTGGTAGCAATATGAATTGTAGTAAACATGAGCTGATTAAGTAAGCATGTGTGCTGCGGCGTAAGTAGACCGACATGAAGAGAGACTTGATGACCACGAGGAGGCGCGTGTGAAACGGTGGTGTTGATGAGAAGCGCTTCCCGTGGGCAGCGCGTGCGAAGGGACACACCTGTAGCGCTGCACTGCCGGCCCGGGCAGCATTGCATGTGTAGCGTGCGTTGGAAAATGTGGCCCGACTATTACTAACTGATTGAACAAGCGTGGTGTGAGCGCGCACAAACAAACATGAATAGATCACACTGAATGACTGCAGACAACGACTGTCAAAACGCTGGCAGCAAGCGCATATATACGCCGCAGCAGCGGGCGAAGGTACGTGCGGTCTATCGCTTCAACGGAAACTGAGCGGCGAATGCACGGCGCATAAAGTTCAGAGCCGTGTGGAGATAAGAGACGGTGCGGACGAGCGACGAGCGCGGTTGTTGGCAGCGTAGAAGTGCGCCCCCCCCCCCCCCCCCGCTCCTTCCGGCGCTGGCTTCCCGCTTCCTTGCTTGCGCGCGGGTGATTGAGTGCGTTCGCTCTCCGTGATAGCGCGCGTCCCCACACGCTTCCGCTCGGGCATACGGCGCGCGGCGAAGATTTTATGTATAGGGAACCTCACGGCGACGGGGACGACGACGGCGACGGCAGAAATCCGGTAGAAGTGTCAATATAATTGCTATCGCAATAAAAGCGTGCCTTCAAAACAGCGCGGCCGCACATGCAAGCAGGACGACGAACAGCGGCAGCACGCGCCTTGCCGCCGAGGCTGGGACCGCATTCCGCAGCGCCCTCTACGACGGCGCCGACTGAGCTGTAACCGAGCCGAACATAATCTGAACGCGAGCGGGCGGCGCTTTCGCGCGCGTTGTGGGGACAGTGTCAGCACCTCTCTTGCCTATTCTTACACCGTGGTAGCCAGACACGATCGCCAGTCACGATCACACATCGCTATTGGCAAAGTTTTCCAATGAATGCAACATTCTTTTCGTTGCAACGTTTGCTCAGCAGTCAGAAGTATCGACACCATCTTGGCACAAACCTTTTGCATTTCCAATTTTTCAGTCACAGTCCAGTGAACAGACGACTTTCCCAAACCAAGTGGTTCTGGGCCAGTATTTTGTAGCGATGCCTTATGCCTTATTCTATACTAGTCTTATCATCCACCGCTCACGGCCGGCTGATACCGTTGATAACGTGAGTGGACCGTCGCTCTGACCACTGACCAAGCGCGAAAAGCGCGAAAAGGCATTAGCATCGGAAAGGCATCGCTACAAAATACCGGCCCTGATATCATTCTAACAGTCATTCAGGGGTCACTCAGCAGATGAGAACGCATACGATCGATGTTTTCATGTTCGCACGAGGTGGAATGGCATTCTGAGGCGCTATAAGATCACGCTATTTCAATCCGTTTCTATTCTATTTCCGCCATTAATTCTCCGTAATTGGTCAAAATGTTTCGGGCCACGCCCACTTCGACCATCGGTCACGCGACGTCACGAAAACCATGAGAACTTTCCGTCTAACATGTACACACTGATTATGCATGATTAGGCCGAAGAAAAGAGAACAAAAAAACTTCGAGGACGCTTAAGCTTCGTTTTAAGAGTGGGACGCGATAGCATACAAAAATCCCCGACTGCGCCTCAAGCTTCACAGCAACTGCAGCTTATGTAACCGTAATGTTTACCTGGAAACGCTAGCGCCTAACGCTATGCACGAAGGTGAGCTTTCTGTTTTTTTTTTTTTTTTTTAAATTTTTTTTTCGGCCCTCACACGGCGCACACTGCTGCTGCTCGAACAGCGCTCAAATGGCAGCTAGAATAGGGTTTGTATTTGCGTTTCCACGTAATAGAATTATGTTTTCTCGTATATTCAAATACGATCCGACGTTATCATGTCTGTAGGATGTGTGTAAGTCGTACTTTAAGAATTTTCTGACGCATTGTACTTTTGGAAATTCAATTACTTCAGTAACCCCTATGCGCCACGCGGAGGGCCTGCGTGGGTTAGGAAGCGTGTTTCTGGATGGCTTTTCTCATATGGACAACGCCGTCAACACTGGATTTCCCGCGACACGGGGCCCTTAACGCAATCGCGTTAAAATATTTTCTATTCTACGCCTTTGCCGCCATGAGCCCTTCGTTATTGGTCAAAATTGTTCAGGTGGCGCACCCTTCACCGGTCTGTCACGCAATGTCACAAAGCCACAAAAAACCTTCCACCTCAAAGTGATGTACGTGTGCTCACCAAATATGCATTATTATGCGAAAAAATATTTTTTTTAATAGTGGGAGACCCGGAGAGTGCCGCGTTCTGAAAGGAATACAAGATGACTGCTGGCCGATCGCTCTGGCTGTGAATGGTCGGAGCCACCTGCGAGAACAGAATTCTTTGTGTACAATAAAAATAAAGAAATATAATAAAATAAAGAAACAGGACATCAAGCGACAATTATGGTATACTCTGAGTGAAATACCCTATAGTTAATTAGACTGTGCCCGCGTGCAACGAAGTTATTACGTAAAGTGACGTTTGCTCACTTCTTCCTACTCTTTCATAGTATCCGGCTTATCGAAAATACACCTCGGCAGCAGAACCCTCAATTCATCTCGCCGTGCTACAGGTAAAAGTAAAAGAAACGTGGTTCGTATAGCCAATTAGCTTTTTCCACAGCGGCTGTCATCTTGCGAGTGCTGAACGACCTAAATTAGATGCTGAATCGCCGCATATGTCGCTATGGCTTTAAAGATCGGAATACATGCGTTTATTGCAAAATGTATTCAAAGTGTTTTTGTGTTGAAAGGTTATAGAAGAATTCTACTTCCAGTTGTACGCGATTACTCATTTATTAAACGTTTCTGTCCAAAATGAAGTTGCTATACGGCCCCTCTCAGAAACATTCATGCAGAAACCATCTAAGATAATTATCTAAGTAAGCGAATAGCTTCGTTATACCGCTGAATGGTCCGTGCATCACTGAAATGCAACGGATGTACTAGCAAGGGAATGAAGACATCCTGCTTAAGGCTTTAATGTTTTTTATGATGCACGCATCGATTTCTTCTGTAATGTTGTGGACGAGTAACGGCAAATAATTCCGTTTTGCACTCAATCAATGATGCCACTTTATTTTTTGTAGGTTATTTATATTGACTGTACAACTAGAACCACAGCTGGCCGCGCGCACCACACCGAAAGAGTCATTAAAGAAGTGCTTATAGAAGTAACTGTCAAAGCAGCAGTCGAAACTAATTGCTAACGATCCGCTTCGCGGCATTGAGCCCTGAGCTTTCTTAAAGAACTTATGCATCTGTTGTAGTTGTTGCTGCCATTCCGCATGCATCTTCGCAAGCCTTTACGGCACGTAGACGACGTCGCCCTGCCAATTCTTCTTCCTTGAGGATCCGTTTTGGTGCACGCCGCTGTGTTCGTCGAGGAGCCACTGCAATATAAGCAATGGGAACCAGAACAATCAGAGACGCTGGCACAACTCTCGTCACTTCTTAATCTCTGGTGAAACGGTGGCATGACGTCATGCAGATCGCGCCACTCGAAGACGCCGGTGCCATCCGCCTCTCACGGTGACCAACTTTCGCTCTGCTGGCTCGGCCCCTCTGAGATAAGCTGGTGGGATAATTAAGGAAAACCTGTCACAGTAGGCAATAGTATTTGCTTTTGCTTTGAACCCACTTGTACACAATTCTTTCCATTAGGGCATCATTTTTTCTTTGCAACATTTGATGAATTTCTGCACCATTTTTGCCCAATTTCACTAGTAATTTGACATGAATCCTTTGTTCCGTCTGTTCGGCAGTATTCATTTCGACAAAGACATAGGTTGCACAAACCGTGAATGCATAAAATGCGGTGTTGTCATACAGCAGTCCTGCTCATAGTAAGGGTCAAACGGGTACTTTCGATTGAAGAGAGCAAGAGCGCGGCACCCTGTACACCCTCTGCCACTTTCTTGCTAACTTACTGCACCAACTCTTAGGACAGACCTCGCATCTGCATGCGACCAGGAGTCCTGTGGGATCATGTGACCGCGTGCCTCGAAGCGAGAGTTTCCTTCCCCTCTTCTGACTTGTTCAATTATTATACCTGTAGTCTAGTGTAATGTTTTATGCGGCTTTCTTCGAGCGTCATAATTTAGTTTGGATCTAAATTGACGACACTCTCACTAGGAGATGACTGGAAAAGTGCACGTAGTTTGCAGTCTTCGTCTTTATTTCAGTGGTCAGAACGTGTGGGCCGTGGCAAGTAGTTGGGCAATATCTAGAAGCCAGATTAAAAAATTAGGAAGAAAACCTTTATTTCGCATTTACCCGTTCCATGTGTCCCAGCTAACTTTAGCCAAGATGTTAGAAGAAACAAAAGATTAAAAAAAACCATGCAATATACAATTATAAAACCGATGGTGTTTAATCGTCGTATCTTGCACAGTGTTCTTAATTTTTTTTTTCTTTGAACATCTTGGCTAACGTCATATAGCTAGGACACCCTATATATAGATACTGCGACATACAGCACGTATGGTCATGGGAACATTTCTGCCATCCTATTATCGCTCACTTGGTGGAGGGTTTGATTACTTCTTTCGTTTTCCGTCCTTAAAGCTGCAGTGAGAATGAATCGTAAAAAAATTATAAAAAGACGAAGGGGAACGATGTCAAGCTGTGTCGGCGTTGGTTGTGTCCTTTACCCTTTCTTTGCCCTTTGTGAAGTAATAAATTATCTTGCTTTTTTTTCCAGAACGACAGCTTTATATAGGTCCGGCGGTAAGTCGAGACAAAAAGGGCGTTACTTCAGACAACCCTAAAGAGAGGCGAAGAAAGCACGAAGTGCTCACCAAAAAGCTTTCCGCGTGGGCGCACAGCGTTATTGCAAGGATTATTGCTCAAAGAAAACATCTCTCGGGGGACGCGACAGACATGCAGTAAAAAGCTTCTGCGTGGTAAGAATTAAATGCAAAAGAACAAGTCGCACATGCTGTAATACCATCTTTTCTTTCTCTATGAGTCCTCATACATTCAGTTCCTTTACTCCTCGCGAACCGGTGCAATTGAGCGAAGACTGAATGCGTGAAAGTTCAATATATTCTGAAACTTCAAGGTCCACCTTCATGTAAATGCGTATTTTTATTGCAAGACCTTCTGAATGGATTATTATGACGCATTCGTTTTAAGCGCACCATGCATTTCGGATGTTTATTACAGGTTTTCTCCCTGTACGATATTTTGCTATTTTCATTCTTTAGATAATAATCTATTGCGTCAGTGCGTTCTTCTGTCTTTGACAAGCACGGAGGGATAGGAAATGGCATTAGCTTTACGAAGCGAACGGAAATTATCTTCTGTTTCTTAGTCTTAGTCTGTCACCTTTGAACAGAGGTGGTACTCACGTATTCTTGTCACGAAGTAACGAGGAGCAATATTGAGCCGCCCTGCAGAGCAATTTTAGGGCATGTCACTCGATGGAGAGCCCTACTTCATTGAGAATTTTGTGTGTGTGTGTGCGCGTGTGCGCGTGTGCGCGTGTGCGCGTGTGCGCGTGTGCGCGTGTGCGCGTGTGCGCGTGCGCGTGTGCGCGTGTGCGCGTGTGCGCGTGTGCGCGCGTGCGTGCGTGTGTGCGTGCGTGCGTGCGTGTGTGCGTGTGTGTGTGTGTGTGTGTGTGTGTGTGCGTGTGCGTGCGTGCGTGCGTGCGTGTAGGGGGAGGGGTTACTTCACAGTCACTCATCAGCAAACGCACCAGCGCGAATTCAGACTACGTGTCCTAACGGGAGTATACATATAATGGATACTGAAGTTTTTCACCACTGATCATGCTTCATAGAGGGGTCAGGCAGCTTCTTCTATAATCACCACCACTCAATTGCCCTTTTTTAATTAAATGTGTTTAAGGAGAGGTTGGTGCCTATATGTGGCGCCGGCTACTCCTCTTCTCTTGCATGATAGTTGTAAACGGAATGTTGCCAAAATTCACAAAACTGGACTAATAACCACATGTACGAACATTCAGGTAAAAAATCCTAACTGAAATATAAATAAATGTTCGCGCTACAGAACAGCTCACATAACATAAATACTCACAAAACTGAAGTGTTCACACACAACACATGAGTTCACAAAGCATAAATGTTCTCAAAACCAAGTTCACAAAAATGATGTTGGGCACTTGCGAATTAGGTCCCTCTTAAATGCCGTGCTCTAAATACAAGTCTTGTGCGCAGACACAAATGCCACATGAACAGGAAGACACAGTAAACATGTAATCAAGAGTGCCTGTTAATAATAACAATGCCAGCAATAACTAATATCTGACTTAGTATTCTTGTGATATTTTTGATTCCTCCAAAAATTGTACCAAGGCGCGCGCAGCGATGTTTTGTAGTTTTTCTGTCGGCCATGGACTCAAAATTTTTCCTATGGATAGTGGTCATCTATCCAAGCCACGTAGCTTTTTCTGAAAGCTTCTTACATCATGTTTTTTACAGCGTAGAAGAAGGTGTTCTATGTCTTCTTCAGCCTCTCCACATGAGCATGTAGCACTATTAGTTTTTCTTATCTTATACAGGAAGCTTTTAGTATAGGCAGTGCCTAGCCGAAGCCTATTTACTGTTGTTTCAACCGATCGGTTAATTTTCAACGGAATATTGAATTCTATTCCAGGATCAATATTATATAATGTGGTCCCCTTGCGACTTTCGCGTATGTCATAGAGGCGTCCTGATGCTTAGGCACTTGTGGCCGAGGTGGTTGGGCTGGCTTCATCGTATTCTTGTTTGGTTCCGGTGCACCACGCAGTCGGGTGCGACCATAGATGATGTCGTGTTCATGTTGAAGAGCTGCTGCTTTATTCTGCGGGCATCCCGAAAATGATGCAGTGTGGGGTCCGTTGCAGTTCGCACACTTAGGCTGTCTTATAGATTTGCAGTCTTTGTGATCGTGGTCTTCTGCGCATATTTTGCAGCGCCTTGTTCCTCAGCAGTTTTTCGCTAAGTGACCAAATCTCTGGCAGTTCTAGCAGCGCCTGGCTGGCCCCAGCTATTCCTCGACTGGATGACTAGTGAAGCCAAGATACACTCGCTCTGGAATTGGTCGGTCATTGCGGAATTGCAAAATCACACTTCTCACTGGGCGCGATTCCACAGTGCCATCTTCTTGGCGTATATAACGGGTCTGACGTCTAGCTGATGTCACTCCTGCCTCTCTTAAATATCCTGTTAATTGTTCTTTTGTGTATTGTAGCGGGACACGTCTGATTTTGCCAACATTTCGTATGTATGACTCCGGAATAAATGGCTTCACTAGTAAGCCAGCTACTTGCACACATGATAACAAACTCTTGGCTGAGGCGAGAGAACTCACAGTCACTGAGAAACTTCCGTTTTGGTTCACTCGGAAAGAACTTACTTTCTCCTTTGCTAGCGTAATGCTTTCTGAGGCGACAAAATTTGGGTTTACTTTCCAGAACGTTTTCGTTTCTTCAATTGGTTGAAATACCACAGGTATACCCTCGAACCTTCTTTTCTAATATGTCACAAGAGTGAACGGATCTGCCTCCTCATCACATTCAATCTGAATATCTTCTTCGTCGCGAAGGGAGTACGTCGATGTTTTCTCATTCATGTACTCGTTCTGATCTTCGATTCTCACCTTTTTCGCACTGCTTGTTTCGTTGGACATGCTCTCAGCTTTCCTCGTCGCATCCAAGACGAGTGTCGGTGGTCGAATGTAGGAGACCCTGGCGGCTCACAGGCTCGTCGGCTCCGAAGTCATGTTGCGGTAATGGCGGCCCTTGCCACGCTTGCACATCTCCGTTGCTGCCCTCCGCCACGGTGGCAGTCGAACGTCAGCGCTTGGTGTCGTCGCGCCGCTCACCGGTATCAGTGATCGCAGCTGATTTGTCCTCGAAGCCGTAAGACGTTTACACGGCTGGCTAATACTGATTTGCAGGAGCACAAAAGGCAAAGCGGCGTTCTCCTATCACTTCGTCTTCTTCAATTGCCCTTGTATTCAGCAGGAAAACAAATACATTACCGGCATTACATTCCTGTGAAAGCTGGGAGAGCTCACTGCTACAAGTCACATTAAACTATTTAGTTTCGTGATTGCGGTAAAAAGCGCAGTGGAACTTATAAGAGTGTGCTCAGGATAGATTATTACCATTATTTAAATGAGTTCACAGAAGTTTAGTAGAAGAGTTCAATAGAAGTAACTTCAGGCATTCCCCAAGGCTCTGTTTTGGGACCGTTGCTGTTTTTATTGTACAATAATGACATAACTGAAGGTATCGAATCAGAAAATATACTTTTTGTAGATGACTGCCTACTGTACGGGAAAGTCGCTAATGCTCAGAACAAAATTTGTATGTATGCAAATAAATATTAGCAAAATTAACGACTGGCGCATGCGATGGCGCATGCAATTAAACCTGAATAAACCAGCTTTTATGGAATTCCCTCGAAAAAAGAAGGCGCCTAAGATTGGTTACACCATTAATGATATTGCAATACTTAAGGCATTAGAGTATAAATATTTAGGAGTTTCATTTACTTATAATTTCATTTGCCCGCGTCATGTTGACTACGTATTAGGTAAAGCCGGCCAGATACTGGGGTTTCTTCGCCGAAATGCAACTCATTTACTAAGGCTTCGAGGGAGCTGCGTTATAAGACATACGTGAGATCTGTTCTTAACTACGCGGGCATAGTCTGCGACCCATCAACTATACGAGACACCACTAAATTAAAAAGGGTGTACAATTTAGCAGCTTGCATTGTCTCTGGACAATATGGGAGAAATTTCACTGCTACCCGTACAAAGCGGCTCTGAAATGGGACAATTGGGACAATCGTCATCGAGCACGTCACCTGAAATTTTTCCACACCAATTACTATTCAACTGTTGGCATCCATAGGGACAAGTACTTGAGGAAACCATACTACCATTCTCAGCAGGTAGACCCCAAGATTAAAGTACGTCAGTATTTCTGAAAAACAGGATTGTTTCGGATGTCTTTCTTTCCGAAAACAATTCACGAGTGGAATCGGTTGCATCCTTTTATTGTAGTGATTTATTCTAATGATGACTTATGTTCTTTGGTTAACTAACTGATTCGATTATCTGTTTTTCCGCGTGCTGTGATTAATTCTTATAGTTTGGAGTATCCCTTTGCATTTGTTGTTCATAAATGTATAATTTGTTTCACGGTTCTAGCTTAAATGTCTGTTTCCTAGAGTGCAATTCTGTTGTGCTGCCTTGTTTGCTGAAGCGATGTTTGCTGTATCTGAATGATGTATTTTTAACTGACATCTGCCCTCGCCCCGCCCCTTTAATACCGCTTGGCATTGTGGGTAAAGAACAAATAAATAAATAGCTAAACATTGCTACCTTGGTAGAACGAAAACTATCTTATACAGCCTGCTATGTCACTTTCCTGACGCAGTACGTGTTCCTGAAGCAAAGGACCAAGTAAGTTGGAAGATGATAGAGGATTAAACTATCATGCGGTGTCCCATTGCTTGCATAACGTTTTAGCCCATTATTATTCATTTGTCATCTTGAATTTTGTCTCCTGCGTGCATTGTTGTTGCTTTAACATTCCCATTCGTTGTCTGGGAAGAGAGGTTACATAGATATTGTCAAATCGAGTTCTTCTCGGTCTTTCATTAGGTTTTCTGCTTTAAGTATACGAGAGCCCGACAGGAAGGTATCACTTTACTCCGTGCGAACGTACTCCCGAGGACTCTATCATTAAGACAAAATTTTATTAAACGTACCTCCGCGCCAGAGGTTTCAGCGCACATGCCTTGTGCGTATTCAATAAAACCAAACGTGTAGCTAAAGAGTTGTGGCGCGAACGTTACTGAAGCTCATTGGTGTCAGCATCGTCGTCTAGCTCATGATGCGCCGGTATAGAAGTTCATGAAAGATCTGTTGGCTTCGAAGCGTTTCATCTCAGTTTGTACATGGCGGTGACATCGACCGCTAGTATGGGCATGCACTGTGCACGGTGCCCTAATGGGTCCTTCAGGTTGGCGTCATCCGAGACCAAATCAGTAGAGATCATGGTGATTTGTTGCCGCCCAGAAAGGTTAACCACGCGGAGGGAAAAAACTAAACTTTGAAGTTCGTTCCTTCTCTTCGTGACGGGACCACATTGCGCAGGCAATAAATTCTTCATTATCACTTTTTGTTTTCTGAAGCAGGATTGCGCCAAGGCTTAGGCTGCTTCTTGCTTTCAGATTCCCGGTATCGACGTCGTCGTCGAATGCATTTCAGCGCATCCAATTCTCAAGTTTGAGAATTGGACGCGCTGAAACTTCTTGGTCCTTCTTGTGGCGTTTCCCATAGAGGATCTACATTGGTCTTCGTCACATGAATGATGAGTACTGCTATTTGTGGGAACTCCTCAACGAAGGACCTGTACTAGGCACACAGCCCTAAGAACCTTAGCACAGCTGTTTTTTTGCGATGCTGTAAGGAAACGGGCTGATGGATACAGCCTTCAGCGTGTCAGTGTTCACTGCAGTGCTCTCGTCGATGGAAAATCGTCTTCGAAGATTCGAGGGTTTCTTTTTGTCGCGTTAAAGACAGTGACAGATACTCAGTCGTAAAGCATCACATCACCACCCACAAAAAAAGTTTCACCTGCAAAAAACAATATATATCGCCGGACTTCGCGCATATGCGTGAATCGGTGGTAAGAGACGCTTTCTTTGAAGTTCACTAAAACGTCTGCACTTCACTCTCCTTCTTCTTCACTTCTATGTAGCTCCTCGCTCCTCGCTCAATGCATGCTCCGGTCTCATTTTGTCCACTTAACTTCTTCCTCCAAGTTCGGCTGATTATGTCGCCAACTTCTACACTATTCTGTAACCGACTTCTACAGTTTTCTGTTGCCGACTCGTTCATTTCTGTATAGCTCAACGCATCTCGCTCAATGCACGCTGCGGTCCTATTTTTTTTCTCTTCACTTCTTTCTCCACACACGTCTGCTTCTATTGCCGACTATTTCACTTCTCTGTAGCCGTCTTCTTCAATTTGCTGCTGCCTATTTCACATCTTCTATCTTGTTCTGCTTGTCTGTTTGGGTACCTACCAAGTGGCACATAGCCATCCTGGTGGATTTCCCGCAAGAATATTCGTAAACATGGCACATGCACAGTATCCTGTTGTAATTGTTGCCGTTGTTGTTGTTTATTTCTAATAGAAATTGCCCGAAGGCCTAGGGAAAAAAAGAGCAATTAAAACAAAGCGGGCAAGCCGGCGACATGCACGAAGTCCAAGAGGTACCGGGCACAGGATTTGGAGTGCGGCCAACCTTTGGGTCCACTGCCCGTATCACCTCCCGTTTGTCAGGTTGTCTATTCGGGCACATACCCAGTGGGCCAAGTTATCTGCTCGAGCATGTATACAATGGCGCATATCCAGTGAGAAACACCCAGTGGTCCTAGATGTATACTCGGCAAGAGAGCAGCCACCAGCCAACTGCCAGCAGCCAGTAGCCAGCAGCACGCACCCGCAAAGTGAGGGGAAGAGACAAGGAAAGATTTGCCAAGGTCGATTTATACCGGCCGCGAAAGAAAAAATATTAATAAAAAAGTTTGTGGTAAGAAAAATGTTTCCAAATTGAATAATTTAATTATCCCCGGTTAAAATAACAATTCACTTTGCATGTTTAGCGTTTTAAAGACGGAAAAGTACACTATTTCTATATTAGAACGCATTAGGTTGTGCTTGGTGACCCCTGCAGACCAGTGATTCTGCCAGAAGAAATAGCGGATCTTTGTAAGCCTACTTACCGTACTCAGTGATTCAAACGCACTCAGTGATTCAAATGCGATACTCAGATCGCATGGCGGCCGATGCTTTTTGCGCCACCATTGAGCATTGGTTGATCGCTGTGGCACTAAATACAGCAACAATGTGTCGCAAAGGTCCTCGCTTTATCGTGTAACAGAATGCATAAGCTCGGTGTACCCACCGCCCACTGGTGGCGCAAAAGGCGCCGACAGCCATGTGTTTCGAGTAACGCGTTTCAATCGCTGAGCACTGGACACAGAGCTATTAGGTCGTGTAGAATTACGTTGCTCTCACATAAGCGAGATGCTCTGATCCGTAGTTGTGCGGATCCGTAGGTGGGGTGATGAAGTTAGAAAATTTGCAGGCGCAAGTTGGAATCAGCTAGCACAAGACAGTGGCAATTTTAGATCGCAGGGAGAAGCCTTCGTCCTGCAGTGGACATAAATATAGGCTGATGATGATGAGAATGTGTTCTTAAGGCGAAAGCCTTAGATGTCTTTGTTGGCGGTGCCATTGGCGGTGACCTTGGCGAAACTGCACCGTGACGACAAATGGCCGACGTCGCAAAGCGCAAGATCCCGTCAAAAATGCTCGGATTGACTTCACATTTCTCAGGGAGCATCCTGTAAACAAAGTAAATTAGTGGCTTTGAAAATGCAACGTGATTTATTCACGTGTAAACGTCAATGAATGCGAGAAACGTCAGGCGAACGTCAAGAAGCGGCGAGGCGACCAGCAGTCAAAATCCGGGCAAGCGCAAGCTCGGGGCGCGTGGTTAGCACTGTATCGGACTGATTGCACACGTGCGTCAGTGTCTCGGCAGCCAGTGTCGTTTATTATCAGCAGCATGCTTTTATACAGTTGTGGCATGTACAGCGTTGCCAGCTTGCTACACGTTACACGCTCTTTTTTTTTTTGAAAGACAAAACATTGTTATTGACAAATTAACAAATAATGAAACATTTAACAAGTCAACTGGTTTGGCGAAATTGTTCATCGTAGTTCAGTCGGCAGGGTGGTCGTCTCTCCCTCCTCGACCTGCGCACCACGGGGCTGGGGCTAGTAGAGGTGGTGGCTGGTAGAGGCGGTAGGCTAGTAGAGGCAGCCTCCTCATCTGGAAACTGTGGCTCCTCCTGTAGAGTTGCTGGCGTCGCTTCCTCCTGTGCTGTGCCGTTGGATTCGGGAGGCGAGCCCCCAGCAAATACATTTCTTTCCGATGACGTGCCCACAAATGTTTCACTGCTTTCCGATGGCGTTGCACTGCTTCCTGAAGGTGAACCCTCAGACGTTGCACTGTTTTCCGATGGCGAACCCACCGGGCACGTGTTCTGCTCGTTGAAAGGTTCCGCTGTTCGCCTAAGGTCTCGACGGTTTCTTCGAAGCAATCTTCCCTCTTCCGTGAGAACCAAGTACGAGCGCGGAAACACTAGTTTAAGCACCTTGGCTTTGACGCGCCAACTTCTATTGACCATTACTCGAACAGTATCACCCTTTTCAAGTGGTGGCAGCAGCTGGCCTCTTTGCATGTTCTGCTTATGTTTGGCGGGCTGCGACTCGGGACAGAGTCGAAATTCAGGGAGTGGTGTACGAAGGTTTCGGTGCATCAACAGCTCTGCTGGTGACCTGCCGTCTTCGAGCGGCGAGGTTCTGTAGTTTAATAGTCCCAGCCAGAGGTCGCTCGCTGATCCTGCTTTCTTTAGCAATCTTTTGATGATCTGGACTCCTTTCTCAGCAAGGCCATTTGATCTAGGAAAGTGGGGGCTGGAAATAACATGTTCAAAGTCAAACATCCGTGAAAAATCTTTGAACTCTTTCGCAGTGAACTGCGGTCCTCCATCCGTACAGAGCTGTTTGGGTATGCCGTATCGAGCAAAAATGCAGGATAGCTTGCTAACTACTGCTCTTGCAGTCGTTTCTTGAAGTTCCTCGAAGTCCGGAAAATTTGAGTACGAATCATATACAGCAATATAATGTCTTCCGGCATATTCAAACAAGTCTGCTCCTACTCGGTCCCATGGATTATCAGGCGTATCCCGTAGAAGCAATGGTTCGTCGGCTTGTCTGTAAGCATGCACTTGACAGGAAGGGCACCGCTCAATCAAAGCAGTTATATCGTCATTCATTCGTGGCCAGTACATGAGCTGTCGCGCTCGTGCTTTGCACTTTCCAATTCCTAAGTGACCACGGTGCAGGCGCTGCAACATTTCCTTACGCATTGAAGTGGGAATGACAACTTTTGTTCCTTTAAGCAGTATGCCCCTGACAACAGATAGCTCGTTTGCGCATCTTTTAAGCTCACCGTCGATGGGCTGAGACGCTTCTAGCCTTCTTATCACCATCTGTAGTTCACGGTCTGTTGCGGTGGCATCAGTTAATTCTGCCATAGTCTTCGGACTTACTAGATCAGACAAAGTGCTTGTAGCATGAATTTCAACGTCTTCAGAAAATTCTTCAGGCGAATATTGCCCCTGAATGCGAGAAAGCATGTCTGCTATTATCAACTTCTTCCCGGATACGTGCTGCAATTGATAATCGTACTTTAACATGCGCAAGAAAAGCCTTTGCAGTCTTGGCGGTATATCACCGAGCCCTTTTTTAGAAATTGCTATCAAGGGACTGTGATCGGTTTCGATGATTATCTGTCTGCCCACAACGAATTCGCTGAACTTTTCGCAACCAAACACAATACTCAGGGCCTCCTTCTCTATCTGCGCGTACCTGCGCTCCGTGTCTGTTAACATTTTGGACGCATAGCCTACCGGACGCCATTCATCGCCGTGTCTTTGAAAAAGGGCAGCTCCTATAGCGAAGGCCGATGCATCGGCGGATAGCTTTGTTGGTAGTGAAGCATCATATATTGCAAGGACAGGGGCTTGCGTAAGCATTTCGCGCAAAGTTGCCCATTCTCTGTCGTGTGCTGCTGTCCATTCGAAGATGGCATCTTCTCGCAGCAAGGCGCGAAGTGCGTTGGTTCGCTTGGCCAGGTTTGGCAGGTACTTGGAAAAATAGTTCACAGCACCCAAGAGTCTCTGCAGGTCTTTTTTGTTTGACGGCGTGGGGCACTTCGCTATGCATTTCACTAGGTTATCGTTTGGTTCAATTCCAGCAGCGCTGATTTTGTCACCCATGAAGTCGATCTGTGACGTTGCAAACATGCACTTATCCCGGTTAAGCGTTAAACCAGCGGCGCGAGCAGCATTCAAAGTGTTATACAGCCTTTTGTTATGCTCTTCCAACGTGGCTCCCCAGATAATGATATCATCCACGTAAACACGTACGCCAGGCAAGCTGTCGAATATTTCCGTCATCGTCCTCTGAAAGACTTCCGGAGCCGAAACTATCCCAAATGGTAGCCGTAGAAACCGGTAACGCCCGAAAGGGCTACTGAACGTGCAGATTCTCGAAGTTTTTGCGTCTAGCGGGATTTGATAAAAGCCGCTGTTTGCATCCAGTTTGCTGAAATACTTCGCGCCCGCAAGCTCGCTCTCAATCTCTTCCCTGCGTGGCAGTTGGAAATGCTCCCTCTTTATCGCTTCATTCAAGTTTCTGGGATCCATGCAAATGCGCAACTTTCCGTTCTTTTTGCGGACAACTACCAGTGGGCTCACCCAGTCAGATGGTTCTCGAGCTTTCGTGATGATGTCAGCTGCTTCCAAGCGGTCCAGTTCTTCCTTGAGCTGGGGCCGCAGTGCGAGGGGAACACGCCTTGCCGGTTCTGCTACTGCACGGGCGTCGTCCTTCAAGGTCACTCTGTATTCCCGTTGCAGCTTGCCAATACCTGTGAACAGGTCCTTAAACTCGAGTTGTATGCGCTTAGACAGTTCGCTTTCACCTTTAACGTCATGAACTTGGTTAACGTTCACCAAGCCAAACTGCTTACTCGCTTCAAGCCCCAGTATAGCCTGTCTTCCTTTTTTCACGACGAAGAAATCGACAGGGTGACTCTGGGATCCTAGCTGAACAAGGAGGCGGACCTTTCCAACGTGCTTAATTTCGTTTCCTTCGTAACTGTGAAGAATGGCCTTTGTTTGTTGTGGACGCTGACGGGCATTCAATGTTTCGAATATGCAGAGCGGAATCAAGTTCGCCTGAGCACCCGTATCAACTTTCAGCTTTACGTCATGGCCAAGGATGCGAGTAATGACAAGCCAGTCCCGCTTTGACTTATCGATGCTGCTGCTGCCAGCCGCGAAAATTTCGAGCACGTCGAAATCACTATCACTGTCCTGCGTTACGTCGCTTTGCTGTGCTACGTTGTCTACCCTTGGCGGTTTCATTCTGCAACACACAGCGAAATGGTTTAGCTTGTTGCATTTGGCACACGTTTTACCAAAAGCTGGGCATTGTCTAACCTTGTGCACTTTGTCGCAAAAGCTGCATCTGCTTTTTCCTTGGTATCTGTCTCGGTGTTTGTCCTTGACGTTCTTTACTGCAGCAACACTCTTTTCCTCGCCCCATATTCTACTACGTGCCAGTGCAACTTCCTCTGCTTTTGCTCCCTCTACGGCCGCCTCAAGGGTTAAGTCTTTCTTGGCTAACAGCTTTTCTCGCAGGTTTTTGCTTGCAGTTCCGAAAACTATCTGGTCCCGCAACATTGAGTCTTGTAGTGTGCCAAAATTGCAGCTCCTAACCTTCAACCGTAGGTCCCTGTAGAATTGCTCGAATGGCTCGCCATCCGCTTGCACTCTGCTGCGAAACACGTACCTCTCATACGTCTCGTTGCTTTGCGGCAGGCAGTAGGCTTCGAAAGCTTCTACCAGCTTGTCGTAGTCGACTTTGTCCTGTTCGCTGATGTTCAAGGTGTTGAATACATCGATGGCCTCCTGCCCGGCGAGATGAAGAAAAATAGCTGCTTTCTGCGCCTTGCTGCGTGGCTTCTGCGGTTCCTGTGGCTCGGTGGCGGAAAAGTAAAGCTGTATGCGCTGCTTGAACTTCAGCCAGTTGTCGGGAACATTGTCGCCCAGTCGCAGTGGCTCCGGTGGCGGAAGCTCTGTCATGGCTCTCGTAGTGGGCGTCGACGCGGGCCGGCCACTTCTGACACCATGTATCGGACTGATTGCACACGTGCGTCAGTGTCTCGGCAGCCAGTGTCGTTTATTATCAGCAGCATGCTTTTATACAGTTGTGGCATGTACAGCGTTGCCAGCTTGCTACAAGCACTAACACTGTGGCTTGCTTGCTGACTGCTTCGTCGTCGTCTTGTCTTCTTCATTACAAAAAGAACATTTGGTACATTTCGGTCTTAGTGGGAATCAAACCCGGGCCACCGGGGTGCGAGACGAGAACACTTCCCTGAAGCCGCTGCTGCAGTTCGGGCTTACTGTGCTTACTCCAGTTCGGGCTGTTCCTATAGTGCGTGCGTGATTGCACACGTCACGTCCCAGTCATCTCACTGACCAGAGCGTGTCATTGGGCGGCGCACGTGACGGTATGGAGGAGGCGGCGCCGCGTCACGAGTGTATAAAATGAGCGCATTGATGAGGTTCCGAGGTCTACAAACGGTATAATGCTTTCGCATTCCCGCACGCAAGCAGTCTTAAGTGACAGTGACAAGAACTTCTGTCTCTCTCTTCTTCTGTCTCTCTCTTTATAACACAAGTTTAGAGGAAACTACAGGTAGTAAAACTGGGCGGTTAAAATGCTTTAAAATGATATGGTGCAACGCTGTCTTGTCTGATAACGGTTGGTATGAGTACATGGTGCTGCATTGAATTGTGTTTTAGCGTTTACGTCAGTAGGTTTCCCATAAAATCATGGCTGAAAATCAGCGCAAATTGAACACGGACGGACAAGAAACCCACGAACGTCCCTGTTCAATTTGCGCTGTTTTTCATCATGCACTTGCCCAACTTGCCCAACTTTCAGCCTTCCCATAGATTGCTATTTGTAAATGTGTGCTGGGCATACTACCTTCCATCCATTGAAACCTATTCGCTTTGGTCATATATATTGTGCATATAGTGGTAGGCGAGTAAATGGGAACTGGTTTTTTAAGCATCTCTTTAAAGATATCATTCATCCCCATCCTGTTTCCTTGCATTATTAACGAAATAGAGAAGTAAGTTTGAGGACACGCCTCTGTGTAAGCTGAGGCGAGCTATAAAGCTCATATAAGAAAAATAACACTTCGCATAGTGGTCCAAATGCCCGGCCTTAAATTAATTTAAACAATCGCGCCAAGGAGCATAAGATCACAACATACCTTCCACTTCCGGGCGTGATGTCATACTTTTTAAATTTATTTTTTGCTTGATAGAAGCTGTCAGCTCGACAAGTTGAAGACGGTGGTTGCAACATGCCGCCATTGTCTGGACATGTGGGCTTCTATGTAAGCTTCGTTATCAATTTGCAAATACTTGGCTTTTCTTTCAAAAAAACATGAGTAAAAGCTGTAAATAAAAAACCGGAGCAATTCTTACGCGCTGAAACAGAAAGCACATCATAAAGCACGCGCAAACTTCATACTACAGCAACTTACTTACAACTGCTCTCTTGCAATCCGGACTTTCTTAAAATCTGGGTGCAGTATACAAGAAACTAGAGTACTGCACGGGCTCGGGCTTGCCCGAAAGCCCGGGCCCGGCCCGGCCCGGCCCGTGGGCCGGGTCGGGCCGGGTAGGACAGTTTTTTCACGGGCTCGGGCCGGGCTCGGGCACGGCATCGACTTTTTGACCCGGGCCGGGCTCGGGTATTTTGACGTGGGCCCGGGCCGGGCTCGGACTTTCTGGTGGTGTGCATGTAACGTGCAGCGAGTTATACTAGCGCGTCTCGACTCTGAAAAACCTGTTGCCCCGGCGCAGCTGGAATATAGCAGTGCTTCTCCTGTGTACTTCCCTTTTCTTCTTCCGTCGTATTTTGCCCTCTTTGAACAGAATGTAAAAGTCCAGAAAACCTAAATCGCCTCAAACCAAAGGATGCCATCGTATTCCTTACCGAAGTCAATGTAATAAATGCTTTCAGCGCGGTGTAAGCGCGTTCGCGACTTGCTGATTCTTCAAAGGCGAAATGGTAAAACGATTACTAGTAAGATAAGATAATTTGTCACGAGGCTGAATTATGGCACTGCGTCCATCTATGATTGCACGCATGTTCTCAACCGGCTGCCTCGCAGCAGCGCATTAGGCTGCGCTGTGGAAGAACGAGAAGCTTTCTTTCTCCATTTACTCCATCCATGCGCTGCGCTCAGGGCCTATCGTGGCGTGGAGATCAGTGGTGGCTGCACTTCGGCTAGAGTGTACTAGAATACGGTTGAGTGGGACGAGCGGCTGGGGCGGCGCATGCTTTGCAGTGAGGCGCCCGACGTGGATAAATACTGTGGGGGCGTTGCGATAGAAGTGGATTGGGCCGCATCAAAGGCGCGCCGTTAATTAGAAAGCGCTGGCGATACAGCTCGGCGGGGTCCTTCGTACTACTTCACGCGCTGGTATTTGCGTTCAGACCGCTCAAATAGTGTTCATAATTGCATATGACATGTATTTATGCCTTAAGAATAAATTTCTTTCATTCTCTTCTTTATTTTGTTTTTTTATTGCCACACGGTGGTCTTTTTCGGTCTCGGGCCGGGTTCAGGCCGGTTTCGAGCCGGGCTCGGGCCGGGCTCGGGCCTAAGGTAAAGGGGTGACGGGCCGGGCCGGGCGGGTAACGTAGATTATTTCCGGGCCCGGGCCAGGCCCGGGTCTCGCCATAAAACTTTTGGTCGGGCTCGGGCGGGTAGCCCGACGTAAAATCGGGCCCGGGCCGGGCCCGGGCTGAAAAAATCGGCCCGTGCAGTGCTCTACAAGAAACCACGAACTATTGCGTTTTTTCCCCTATTTGGTGCGATAGTCCACGTGAAAAACACTTGTATTTTAAATGACGCATAATAGTATAATACCGGTGTCGCGCGGTCACTTTTGATCCGGATTGGATTTGTTGATCACGATCAACAATGATCGCTGCTACATGGTCCAACTAGGTCAACAATCCGGATCAACTTTGGGTGAGCTCAAGCGTACCAGGTGCCGTTAATGGGTTCAAAGTACTTAATAACTTTTAACAGGGAAGCTGCTTAAGCTAGTCGTAATTTAGTGGTGCGTATCAAGAAACTACCAAGAAGATAAAATAAACTTTCTTGTCGAGACGGGATTCGAACCCGTGTACCCCCGGTCGCAAAACGAGCGTCGTAACCACTAGGTTATACAGCCACTTTTTTTTCTCTGTTTCATAGTATTTATTACAGTAACATGCAACCGTCTAAAACATTCACCAGTTGTGCATAGTCATAGAATGACAGAAACAATGACATTCACACACAGAAGAGGTGCAGCGTTCAAACTTTAGGCGGCAAAGTTGGCTCCGATTTGGAAGGATGGTAAGGATAGGCATGTCGCCAAAATAGGGTACCAGTCCGGTTGAATGTCAAGTCCATCCTAAACATGTTTTAAATGCACAGTCATCTGGATGAAATGCACCTTTGTTGATACAACTGGTTCGGCGTTTCGGTCCATCATTCGAGTTTTCCAGCAACTGTGCATTCCCATGAGAAAAAAACAAGTCAAAAGGTACATTATGAGTAGAGGTCGGCAGGAGGTGTGGCACAGTATGAGCGTTAATTTCAAAGTCTTTCTTTAGAGTCCGATGGAGGACATCCCCAAAAAGGATGGCGTCTTTACAGCTAATAAAACAATGTTCTATTGTCTGTGGCCTATCACAAAGACGAGAGTTAACACAAGAAACAAAGATACCCTTAGTCTGCAGCCATGTTTTTACCAGTAAGGTTTCACTTTGAAGTTTATAAAAGAATGTCTTGCTGCATGGGGATATATACAATTTACAAACTCGCTTTGGTACATCGTGGCCTGGCCATTCAATCATTCAATGTACAGTGATCGGTAAAGTGGAGGCAGAAATAGCATGGACATAGCATGGCGGAATAGCATTACGTGGTATGGAGTACAAGTATTCAGTGGAAAACTGAACTGTCTGGAAACGAACCGCCAAGTAAACTTCTTGCATGAACCCCCACAAGCCTAAACGCGATGAAAAATTTGAAGAAACAACTAAATCAGGTAAAGCATTAACAAATTAAGTGTGACTTGCATGAATGACCGAATTATAGGATGCGAAGTATCTCGAAAAAATATGAAACGATATACAATTTGCCGCACATAAAAAAGTACCAAGCCCAGCCCCCCCTCACTAACTGGCCTAAAAATGTTGTCTCGCCTCATGGGCTCAAAAGTGGAAGATCATACGAAAGGTGCAAAAATCCGGTGAAAGCGTTGGATGAAAGCCTGGCACAATGCAATACGTAGTAAATGTTTGTTGTTAAAAACTTATTGCAGGCTTCAGCTTTTCCAAAAATACAAATTCGATGTGGAACGAATGTCTGAGCCTAGCTTTGCAGGGCCGAAACCCGTTCTTTCCAAAAGCGCGGGCTTAATTTATATGTGTCTAGCGCCACTCCAAAATACTTTGGCGGAACATCAGTCTACTGTATGCCTGCAAACCATTCTGGATTATAGCACCATGCGCCAAACCATAAGCCTAAAATTTTGGAGGTGTTCATTCGTGCTCCAAATACGCTGCCAAATTTCTCCATTGTCGATACTACCTTTTCAACACTGGGCTTATCCGTGCAGAAGAACGCTAGATCATCTGCATAACCTAACACCATTACCGCATTGCCCAGTATATTGAAGCCATGGATGTAACTCGACTGAATTACGTTTAAGCATAGCGGTTCCAGGTCAAGGGCGAAAAGTAGTGGGGACATCGGACATCCTTGTTTTACTGAAGAGCAAAAGGTAACGGGTTCGGAGAGGTGGCCGTTAACAACTAAACGAGTGGAACAACGGGTGTAGCAAAGCCTGGCGCCTTAAGCACAATGGAAGCAACGTTGGCGTGTTTCAGAAGACAAAATAAATAGAAATGACTGACACGATCAAAAACTTTAGCGAGGTCTACCTGGAGCATTGCAAGCTGCTCAGTGGAACCATAACAGTATTGAAGAAGTATATGGGCGATATGTATGTTGTTTTGAAT
The DNA here is from genome assembly GCF_013339745.2 of Dermacentor silvarum. Lineage (NCBI taxonomy): Eukaryota > Metazoa > Arthropoda > Arachnida > Ixodida > Ixodidae > Dermacentor > Dermacentor silvarum. Next base: position 90,358,797 of record NC_051154.1, on the reverse strand, counting down.
GGATCGCCCTATAATTCCGCACGTCCATGGGAACCAATGATAATTGACATCGCAAATTGCAATCTATTAGATAAAACGTTTGCAAAAATTTTATAGTCCACGTTTGACAATGTGATTGGTCTGTAGCTTTCAATAGAACGCAGTTTTTCTTTATCTGAACATTTCGGAATTAAAACTGTGTGGGCTTTGCAAAAAGATTGCGGAAGGGCGTCTACCTCTAAACCTGTAATAAAAATATTCAATAATATGGGACTGGTAATTGCTTTGAAAGCTTTGTAAAATTCATTGAAAGTCCATCAGGGCCGGGTGTTTTCGATAGAGGCAGCTGTTCAATAGCTAGCTCAATTTCTTGGATCGTAAGGGTACCACTTATGAAAGTACACTCGTCGTCATGTAAAGGTTTTACAAGAGACACAAAACTTTCTAAAACTTTTGCATCGTGATCGTCGGGAGGGGCACTAAACAACACACTGTAGTAAGTTTCGAATTGAGAAATTATGTCATTCGTATTTGTTAGAAAACTACCTTAGAAGTATATTTCCGGAATTACTTTGGAAATAGCGTGACGTCGCTCATCAAGTAAAGTTTGACGTGTTGGCTGCTAAGAGTGCAGAGCGCGCCTATTTCGTGATTGAACTCGCGCACCTCTGTAACGCTCTGCATCACTCTTTTATAACTCACATTTAATATTTTCTATGTCATCAATGCAAGTGCCTGGAATTTCGCATACCATCTCGTAAAAGCTACATAGGCCCTTAAGAAGCATAAATGCATATTCTGCAAGCGTGGCTGTATAGAATAGTCCAATCTATAGAAAGAATGAACTAGGCTATACAGCCAAGCTTGCAGAACATGCGTTTATGCGAACCATATGATTGCGTTTGAGCATCGTCGTCTTCGTCCACAGCTGGCGCGTTCGTACGCTCGTGCTCTGCGAGGTGAAGACGTTTTGCGCGCTATGAGAGCGAGACGAAATTACGGAGCGGGTCTCCCAGCTGGAACGCGGTGTCGGTGTTGCAAGCTGCGCTAAGCAACGCGTAGTGACGGCCGTAAGTCCGAGACGTGCGAAAAGAAATTATCATCATCATTAGTAATAACATGAAAAGTTCGCGCGCACATCCGGAAAATGCTGGGCTACGATCGCTCAGATTCGCTGTTTCAAGCGTTGTGCGATCGAGTGGAAGGTTTTTCTAATATGCTGTAAAAAATGTTTTATAAAACTCTTTCTTTTTTCAAGAAAATATATATTTCTGCTTATAAAAGCATTTTTAAATGTCCTTGTTGTGCGGTATTTGCTTTTTGTATTTAGTGTTTTCTAGAGCACTGAGCTAGCGGGCGCAGACGTCAACCTGACATCGCGATCAAGGAGCTCGATCGCAAACAATGGATCGCGACAGTCTGGATCCAGATCGAGCACGATCGCGATCGAAAGTGGCGAGTTAGCAGCACTCGATGCTCGAGCTCAATCCGGATCTGGCTCGATCGCGATCAAAACCGACCATGTGACACCGGTAAATACTACCTTTTGCTAGCGCCTGAGAAGTCATTCACGACCTTAAACGACAAGCAATACACTCATACATAGCAAAAACCAGCTTAACAAATGTGGCGCATTTATGTCGATTTTATTCGTGGTGCAGGTGGAATCCTAAATTATTGCAACTAAATTGTATGGTTTTACGTGCCAAAACTACAATCTGGTTATGAGGGGCTCTTCCGATTAATTTTAACCACATTGAGTACAATACTGGCACAAAATTTCGAAGAGAAAATAACTTGTGAGATTGCTTTCGGCGAACGCACACACATCTACAATATATCAATAGCGAGTGTAGCTTCAAACGTATCTAAATTCAACTTTAAAATGCTTGCGGGAAACTGCACTGTGCAGTACCCCGCGACATCGACACCAACGTGGTGTGTTATAAACATATGAGACCAAAATAACACCAGCGTTACGTACGTCACCAATTCCTGTTGCAATTTTGCCCACCGTGCACCGAGCAGACCATGCTGCTTGCGCTCGATCTTGCTCGTCCTGGAGTCGGAACTGCGATGCTGTGGTGCTGCGCTGGCTGAGCTGCGAGTCTACCTCAGCTGTCGCGCGTGGCGGAACGCAGTCCGTCTCATGCTCGTGCGTTTTACACTTTAAAAAATTGAAAAATAAGAGGTCAACCAATTGTCGACGCTAATGAAGACACGGAGGATGTACATGATGGTTCAAATGATCCGATGATAAAATATTGATTATATATCTCTATTCCGTCTCTACTTTGTTTCCTTCTGTCTCTTCCTGTCTCTTTTTCATGTTGATTATTAACTAATTTGGTTTCTTATTCGTATCATATTTCATGCGAAATTATGCCGACCTTGTCGTCCTTAGCATCGACACTTGGTTGAGCGATTCTGTTTTTTACAGCGAAGTTGTTTACCTCTAGCCCCCGTATGCATCCCCAGCATGTGCTATCAGGGGGGTACCCTGGGCGGCTTACGTCCGTATCACGGTGTGTGGACAGAAATGGAGACGGGTAGGGGAAATGGGGAAAAAGTAGGGCGACAGCGCTGCAGTCATGGAGACAGGTAGGGGAGAGGGGAAAGAGTGTGGTGACAGTGCTGGCGCAATGGGTACAGGTAGGGGAAGAGGAGAAAGAGTGTGGCCACGGCGCCTGAGCACGTGGCCTTCCCTTTCGTGGTTATTGACCCTTTTCGCGGAGCAGTTTGTTTTAGAGAAACGAGATGGCGCTCACGGCGGCGCGCCATACCTCTCCTCAGCGACCGCGCACGAATACGAAACCATTACCGCTTCTACCTTGCTTGTGTGCGATCAGCTGTCGGAAATGCAACTGAGTTTTCGCTAACACACTGTGCTCCAATCATGCTAGATTGAATCATGTGGATTGAAGACATGTGCAGTAGTTGGCTGCAAAAATAGTGACTGGCATGTTAAGGAATACAATGAATCTGTGTGGCCAAATTTTCGGACCGATGCTGCAACTGTCCGAACGTGTTCCCGGCACTTCGTGATGTACGACTTTCCTCGAGGATACAGAAATTTGCTCATTCGCCAGACTTGTATCACTAACCTTCAAAGAAAGGACTTCATCCCCAGAACGTCAGCAAGAGTGAGTACCACTCGTTAAACAATGACAAAGGGAGTAGCGCCGCTTCCTGTCACAGTAAGTTTCGCGCACGTAATCTATACACATCTGTCCCAAATGGCAGGAAAACTTACACCCACTCTATCGTCGACGTATCAAGAATAAGTGAATGGGCACACACTTGAATATATGCGCACTGTATACGCACAATAAGTGATGGACTACACCGATATGGCGCGCGAATGGTCGAAGCTGAATGTTTCGGGGCGGTTCACAAGAGTAAACGAGTTACTAGCTGTAATATATATTTGCTACAAGGTATTACAATGTACAAAATAGCTACGTTTCAAGCCTTGTGCGCAGCAAGAACAAATCTATCGGAACTGAGCACACCCGCGAGCGCTTAGGCAGAAAATAATCAGCTAGTGGCCGCACTGAGGAACTTCACTGAGTCAGAAACTGACAAGCCACTGCTTCAAAATGTTTGCCGAATATTGCCGAATAAAGAAGAAAGAGCAAAACACACTAATCCTGACTGAATTCATGGGCGGAATGTTTGGATAGCTTGGAACAACATATTTAGCCCCGCTTTTAGAACAAGCACCATATACGCTGCTTGCGCCGTTAGGACATAGCTTAATCAGCTCCGAAAGCGCTTTTGCATGTTCTCTGAAGCTGTGATCAAAGCTTCGTGTCGTCCACCTAATCACCGTCTACCATATCTCCGAAAACAGAGGTTTTCTAAGCCGCGCCGGCGTCATACACATCCATTGTAAACAAGGAGGCAACGGAGGCAGTTGAGGCAAGCAATGGACGCGTCACCACGTGATCAAACATGGCAGCGCCCACGGGATCGCCGCGAAAATGGTCAATAGCGTCCCGCGCGTCGGAGGGGCCGGCGCAGCTGCAGCAGTGGTTGTGGCGATGGCGTTTGTTCCTGTGGCCTGCGCTTCTGTTCTGTGGCCATAACGTCAAGCGCGTCGCAGGTGCCGGCGCGGCTGCAGCAGTGGTTGCGGCATATGCCTGGGAGGTGCGGTGACCGCGACGGCGTTTGTGATGGCGTAGTGTGGTGCGGTATGAAAAGTATGATTTCATAATGTATGCAGCCCATATATTCAGCCTAAGCAGCTTCGCTGGTAATCCGTCCCCATATGAATGTTGCGGCCCTACGAATTTTCTGACGAAGTGGCCACGTGTTCCGATCCCGGAGATCGTGCTGTATACAGTGCAATGTGATTAATTTCAACTGTATTGGCGCTAACTCGAGGAGACGGCGTGCGCATCTCAATTTTGTGCGATCACGCGACCAGCTGTGTTTACGAGGCATATAAGTAACGCACCTATCGTTCGTTGATCTTTAAAATCAAAACTTCGACTGGTCGCTCTGCGCATAGTGCGTGCTGACAGACGCACCACTGGGGACGGCCTTGCTAAGTGCACTCGGGAAGGAGGCAGCTGTCCACCATAATTTTCTCCATCGCTGCTCGTGCTTCTATGTTTGATTCACGTTTTAGGAGCGAAATAAGCAACAACCGTCGGATGTGTTCAGTAGCCAAAACTTCAAGGCAGGTCGAAGAAAAATTCTTGTGCGGGGGGTGTTCCAATAACTGCGAAAACTTGCCGGCGACACGAGGCCTCATTCTCGTGAGGCCTCATTAGCGTCATCACCGTCGTGGCCGTCGCTCGGCGCGATATCTCTTGTTATCATGCTTTCTTTTGTCATGTTGGTGTTTGTTGCACTGGCTAATGTTTACATGGGTAAGCGATGAAGTTGATCACGGCCTACCCATGTTTTGGTTCGGTTTTTCCACAGTGCGGCATTTCGCTTAGGTTCTGAATACCGCTTGCCGTATTTACCATTTGCCGCTTCTTTAACGTGTTGCTATTACTAGAGTGCACGACCGCACGAGTGCATCGTGTTGTCTGTTAAAGCTGATGATGCTTGCAAGGACTGTTTTCGTTTGTTTTATGCGGCCCGCTAAATGATCTCACCCGTTGTCACGCAGTTATAACTTTTATATCTATTGTATGCATGACTTCGCGCCATGTTCTAGTGTTGCTAGCTGCTTCATGCAACAATGTTGGATTTCTTTTTTTAATACGAGGTTTCCGCTTCGCCTCCTTTGTAACTGGCGAGGCGTAATCACGCTGTGTTTTATTGGAATGATTACAGGCAAGAGCTCCTTTATTAGGTTTGTTTCGCCCGAGCACATATTCGATATTGTGGTTGCTTGGGGAACGTGTTAGAATGCGTAGCTCAGGGTTAGGATTGCTTTTAGCTACTGCATTTGGTACTGGTGTGCGATTTTCGCTAAGAGAATTCGCGACATGTTTCTGAAGTCCTTGCACTTCGAATGTGTCTGAGATGACTTACCACGCAGAGTACCTTTTGTGCGTGTGCATTTTGTACTAAATCGAATTCTTACTCGTTATTTTTTTGCGTGTGGGAGTGCAATGCCTACGCCGCTACGGACTAAACCTGACCTTGTGAACCAGCGCGCATCTACCTTGGCCGGCGCTGCTCCGCTTCTAAATATATCATGTTGCTTTACTCTTCCGTAACAATTTAAAGATAATAGTCACAAGTAAGGAAGGCTTTATCTTTGTACGTTTCCATGCAGGCCACTGAAGGAATTTCAGATTGCGAGAACTGTCGCGGGAAAGGAAATTGGTAGACTAACGCAGCGGAATTGCATCGACGGTGCAGCGCTAACTGGCTCTTTTATTCCCCCGTGCGTTTGCTGACTTCATTGACTAGTGTAGGTATTTCCACTAACAAATTCGTAATTACTCTTCTTGAGGCGACTTTGGCGGAACCTTTTCGGCGATGTGATGTGTATTCATCGGTCGCAAGATCACTACAATGTTTGCCGGCATCGCGCCATGCAGAGTCGTTTGAGATATAAGTCTGCGCCAACAACGTGTGCCTAATATTGAGGTACAGAAACAGTAATACGGCAAGAGTAGAATTAAAAAAAGGATTGAGACATTGCGTTCTTCAACAAAACGAAGCAGCTACTTAAAACACGTGCTCCACTTCGTATAACTGGGCTTTGTTGCGCTTGTCTGCGGGACGCATCCTACACGAATGCCGACTGGGTTGTCCCAAACTCCGGCAACATCGTGTACATGTCTCCTCTCATAGAGGCTTGCGCCTTTATTGCCGCAGTCACTGCTGAATTAGCGGTCTCGCACCCGAACAAACGGAAAATCGCAGCCGCGAACTTCAGCCACCCTTGCTGCTAAGTGTTGTCGACTGCTACTGCAGCCCAAGCGTACTCTTGAAAGCGCCCGCTAGGTGGCTATTAGTGGCGCTTCTGTAGGCGGTGCACTACGTGTATAAACAGTCTCTAAATAATTACCCGTCGACCACTGAAGCAAATGAGGTTCAGGGCCGTGATTATTAGGTCATTGGCTACTTATTACAGAATAAAAGACCACATACAAAAATTTTGTGTCGGTACTTCAACGTGCACCCAATGCACTGCACACGAGCCTTTTTGTATTTCGCCCCCCTTAGAATGCGGCCGCCGAGAATGGGACGAAATCCATGGCCGGGACCGTACCCGCGCCCTCGAATTGGCAATGCAATGCTACTGCAATCCACCCGCCGAGGGCTATACCGCGGCGGGTGGATGGTAGGCTATGTTGCACGTGGCAGGCTCATATAAACTGCTCACCAGCATTAAACAAAGTTCAAATTGATTTATTTATAGATAATCAAATAACAATGCATTAAACGTTTATAAAATGAAAGTTCCTCTGAACATTTAGACTGAACATAGTGTCTAGTGGACCATCCTGTACTTGCGCTACAACTTATTGGGCCATTGCAGATTAATAGGGAAAGAGGACATTATCTCGGCTAATGACAGTGCCACATTGGCCAACTTACAATAAAAACGGTGGCGTGAAATCTTAATATCAATGCGTTTTTCATGCTGTGTATGGTCAGCCACTGCAATGCGTTGCCTGAAGGAGTAGAGTATGCGTTCGATCGTCCCCTCCTACCTAAGCCTTGACGCAGGGCACGGCGCATCGCAATTTTATAAGACATCCTAATATTGTGTGCGTGAAAGTAAAAATTAATCCTCATTTGCTTAAAAAATCTTTCTTTACCCATATCAGCTTTCCATTCTTTTACGACGTCGCCATAAGTCTTACCTTTTGTGTCCTAAAGAGAAATCAACAAGAAGAATGGGAACCGAGGGGCCCGTTTTTGTTAGTCACAACCATGCGAAGCCCACAGATAATGAAGCCAAAGAAAGCATAGGGGAAATAATTTGTAGTATTAACTGAAGTAGAGAAAATGATAAGCTAAAGGGAAATGAAAGTGGAAGAAAAAAACAGCTTGCCACCGGTGGGAACCAAACCCCCAACCTCCGCATTACGCATGCGTTGCACTACTGATTTTGTTACTGCCAGCCACGGCTGTTCTCACGTCCACATTCGTAGCACAATTGGTAGTGCAACGTATGAGTATTGCAGAGTTTGTGGGCTCGACTCCCACCGGCGGCAAGTTGTTTTTTCGCCCACTTTCATTTGCCTTTTATCCTTTTCTACGCTCTACTCTAGTGACAAATACGGGCACCAGGAAAAGACGTGAAAGAAGTGTGAGGTTGATGCTCACGCTCGCTCTGCTTGACTTTTGACCAGGCCGCTGTCGTGTTCTTTGATCCCTGTGATAAACCACACCTACAAGCAAATCTGTGCTTGCATTTGGTGGAGGCGCTGGTTCCATTCCTCAGCCTGGAACTCCATACTAGGGCTTTACCCCCAGCCTGGGTTATGCCTGACGACGTGGGACCGCAAGATGCTGGCTGTCATCTGTTTCAGCGTTACAAGGCCGCGAGACCCCGTTATATTCAGGGGTGCCGAGGACCACCATGTGGAGGACTGGCTGTCCTCCTACCAAGGAGTGAATGCACACCGCAAATGTGTGTACGCCGCCAAAGTAAACAATGCCATCTTTTACGTGAGAAACGTGGCCCATCTATGATTTCGTGACCACGGAGTTGACATTGCCAGCTGGTCGTCTGTGAAGACGATCTTTGCAGAAGTATTCCGCCGACCCGCTGTGTGCAAGCTCCGCGCGAAACAGCGCTTGCGTGGTCGCGTACAGAAATCCGGCGAAAACTTCACAGCTTACATTGAAGATGTAGTAGACCTCGGCCGCCGCATCAACTCCTCCATGTGTGAAGCTGAGAGAGAGAGAGAGAGAGAGCAAGCGAGAGAGGAAAGGCAGAGAGGTTAACCAGAAGTCAGTTTCCGGTTTGCTACCCTACACTGGGGTGGGGGATAAAGGGGTTGGAGAGAGTGCAAAGAGAGAGAGAGAGAGAGCGAAAAAAAAACAGAAAAAAACCAAAAAAAAAACACAGGCATTGGTAACAAAGGAGGCGTTCCAATCACAGACGTTCACACAGGCCAGTGGACTTCAGGAACAGCAGGAGCGCTTGCACGGCCTTCTGATGTGATGTTGAGTCGCGTCGATGTTGCAGAATTGTTTCTTCCGATAACGGCTGGTCATCCAACTGGTTCAGCACGACGGAGAGCGATTGTCTCTGCACACTGTATTGTGGGCACTGACAAAGAACATGACGAATCGTTTCCGCGTCTCCACAATTGTCACATGCTGCACTGTCGGCCATCCCTATGCGGAACGCCTAGGCATTGGTGAACGCGACGCCCAACCATAGCCTACACAGAAGGGTCGCATCTCTTCGGGGAAGTCTTGTTGGAAGTCGAAGGCTTAAGGTTGGATCCAAGGTGTATAATCGGGCGTGCATAAAATGTGGTTTATTCCAGTCTGATTAAGTGGATTGGCGTGCAAGCAGGCGGAGCATCCTTGCAGCATCTGTCCTAGACAGCGGGATCGGTAGGCGGTTGTCTTGTTCATGAGCTGAACGAGCAGCTTGATCGGCACGTTCATTGCCAATAATTCCACAGTGACTTGGCAGCCACTGAAAGATTATTTCGTGTCCTTTCTCAGTCAGGTGGTGTATGGCCTCTGTGATTTCGAAAACCAGTTGTTCCTGTGGACCGCGCCGTAAGGCTGACAGTAAACTCTGCAGTGCCGTCTTCGAGTCGCAGAAAACGGACCATTTGTGTGCTGGTTCATCATTAATAAAATGTAGTGCGACTCGAAGCGCTGCCAGTTCTGCTGCCGTCGACGTTGTCAAGTGATATGTTTTCATCTTGATAGTGGTGGCTTTTCTGGAATAACGACAGCGGCGGTAGAGCTGTTCTGCAAGACGGAACCGTCGGTGTATATGTGGGTGTAATTCCGGTACTTTTCACATAATAGGAGTAAGGTAAGCTGTTTAAGAGCCGGCGATGACATATCTGCTTTTTTTTCCGGACGCCAGGTACTGTCAGGATAATCGTTGGCTGAATGAGGCACCAAGGAGGAGTGGAAGGTCTCGCGGCAGGTGTGAAGCAAGATGGTATAGCCTAACGATGTGCGGATACCATTCGGCAGAACGAGGCGTGTGGTCTCTCCGCAGGTAGAGAGGCTAGATGGTGGCAAGGAGTCCGTGCAAGGTGCCTTACGTGCATTCTTATTGCTTCAACTGCGATGTGGGTCTTTATGAGCTGGTCTCTGGCGATTGCAATAGTTGCCGCCGTTGACGCACTTCGAGGAAGACCTAGACAAATCCGGAGCGCCTGGGCCTGCACACTTTGTATAGTACGTAGGCTTGTTGTACTTGCGTTAGTCAATGCTGGCAAGCTGTACCGCAAGAAGCCGAGAAAAAGTGCTCTATATAGTCGAAGCATAGCGCTTGTCGACATTCCCCAGGTCTTTCCAGCGAAGAATTCCAAAAGGTGACAGACGCCTGTCAACCGTTTTTTCATGTACAATACATGGGGGCTCCATGAAACGTCTCTGTCAATTATGACACCCAGGAATTTATATGACCGTACAAATGGCATCATCTGACCATTGATTAACACACTGTAATGCGTCATAGGCTTACGCGTAAATGCCACAAGTGCACATTTGTCAGATGAAATCTCCAGGCCTTGATTTCGGAGATAGTGTGCAGTCTGAGTGGCAGCTTTTTGGAGCCTGGCGCGCAGCTGTAGGCGTGTCACTCCGGACGCCCAAACGCATATGTCGTCCGCGTACATTGATAATTTAACTGTGTTTGGAAGGTGATGAAGGAGACCAATCAGCGTAAAGTTAAACAGCGTAGGGCTCAGTACGCCACCTTGGGGAACGCCATAGTAGGTGTAATGCAAAGAAGTGCGGCCGTCCTCGGTGCTCACAAAGAAAGATCGCATAGAGAGATAGCTATGAATCCACCGGAACATCCGACCACGGACGCCTATCTCTTCGAGAGCGGCGAGGATGGATTCATGTGTAACGTTGTCGTACGCACCTTTGACGTCGAGGAACAAAGAAGCACACAGACGTGTGAAGCTGACAAATTCAAGCAAATAATGAAAGGAAGCGAGGACGACACCTTCCACATGCTCGTTGCCCAAATACTACAATCGGTCACCGAGGGGATTCAGCTCTGCCAAATTACGACTAGCTGTGCAAACAACGCAATTCCACGCGGCGCTCTAACTTCAACACGATAATCATCTTGGCTCTCGCCGGTCATGATGTTGCTTGTGATCACACTTCATTACTGCAGCAAATACAGCAGCTTGTTCGCGAGGAAGTGGCCCGACAATTGTCCCTTGTTCCGGAGCCTACGCAATCGCTCGCCCTATCGCTTTTACAGGTCATCCAACAACAAGTTTCTGACGCGCTGCCTACTACCCAATGCCTAATTCCTAACAGCATCCGCCTGTCTCCGCACCTCTGACTCGAGCTTCATTCATCAAGGATCCCAGGCAACCACCAAGCACCTTCTACGTGGCACGGCCACTTTTACGACCAGCCAGCTCACTTTTCTGCATCCCGCCTCACCGCCTGGAAACCCTTGGCGCACTCCGGACAACAGGCCATTCTGATATTTCTGCCATCTTGCTGGCCATGAGCGCACTTTTGCGATCGCCGCGACTTCCGCATACGTGACGGAGACCGAAGTCTCGTCTTGAGCCACCACGACACCCACTTTTGGCTGGTACAGCGCCAGGTTCTTTCTCGTCGGATCACCGCGCCTTCTGCACATGGGTGTCGCCATCACCACGTCACCGTTCACATTCCCCTTTGCTCCGTCGCCCCCAGCGCGTCCAAGCGTAAAACTCACCGTCTTAGTTCCGGAGGCAAGAACTGCGCTCCTCTCGAAAACTGCAAGGCCTCAGTTTTTTTCCTGTTGACAAGGTCAACGTGTATATTGAGGGTGTCGCTGTGCTAGCGCTTGTTAATACCGGAAGTGCTGTCTCTGTGCTAAGTGGATAACTATGTCGCAACTTGAGAAGGATTCCGATTCCGATTTCTGACATCTCCCTGCATACGGCAACCGCGCACCACGTCCAGCCTTCTGTGTCATGCACGACTCGGCTTGTCATTCAGGATGTCTTTATGTCGTTGAATTTGTCGTCTTTCGCCATGCTCGCACGACGTTATTCTAGGCTGGGACTTTCTTTCCACGCATCATGTCGTTGTTGAGTGTGCGCATGCCTAACTTGCATTATCGCCGATGTGTGATTCCCCATCAGAGCAGTCTCCCTCTCTCCTACTTCCCGAGTGATCGTCGCCGAGGATAAATGAGGTGAAGGGTGGGTAAAGTGCAGCGCAGTCACTGTCTCTCAGCAGAGAGAGTTCTCAGCAGAGACAGTTACTGCCCTGCACTTTACCCACCCTATACACCTCCTTTGCCCAAGAATCTGTCTCGAGGACACTGACATAACCTCTTTATCTTCTGTTCTCGTACCTATCGCTTGCGACTCTGTTCCCTATTCTACCGCGGTTTTCAACCTCCGAAGCTTTCGTCCCTCGCAAAAACTTCCTCCTTCATTTTGCCGTTCTCACAACTGAAAACTTTTGCGCAGCCATTTATGTTACGAATCGGTTATCTTCATCAGCCACTTTATTCCTTGGTAAATGTCTGGGTCGACTTGAGGACATTGACTCCGTTTATCCTCATCAACTGCCCGATGACATGACAGACTTTCCTGTCGACAGCATTACTCTTGCTGCCCCACCTGCTTCGTCATCCTCAGATGTCTTCAAACCATCAATTGATACCCAACTCTCTGATAACAAGCGCACCCAGCTCTTGGAGCTCCTCAACTGTTTTCGGACATCTTTTGACCATAAACAACCTTATTTGGGCCGCACATCCGCCATCGTTTATTACATCGACACTGGCACTCATGCACCTCTCCGTCAGCGCCCGTATCGAGCCTTGCACGCAGAATGCCGTTTCATTGACGACAAGAAGAAAGCTTCGCCTTTGAGAGTAGAACGCGATAGCGTTATCGGGACCCGTTCGCATCGCATCTTTCGCATACGGCAAGTAGGCTTCATTCGCTGTAACACTGAACGTGGGAAAGCCAGCTTACAAAGACCAAGCTTACATCGATCCCCTTAATTGTTCCCCTTGATTGTTCGGCTTCACTTTTAAACAGACATGAATTGCTGGAATTACGTTTCTCCGGGGCCAATATAAGTGGTCTTATATTAAAATGTGAAGGCCCTAGCACCGTTTTATTATTTGATTAATTGTTTCCTATTGCCCCGACGCGCACGCGTGTCCAAAACGAATTAGCAGGGGAAGTCTCAATTTGACCTGCTTATAGGATGCGAGCGCCATCTGGATATCATTTTCTCAAGTAAAGTACCCGAACGCGCTGCTGTAGGTCTGGTAGAAATTCCGGAAAATGGGTTTGTGTTTGAGTTTCCTCGTTGCAGAATTAGGTTTTCTCGTACATTCAAATTACAATCCGACGCCGATTGGTAAACAATCTGACGGCAAATCCGAAGCCGAATGGTAAAGTCGTACTTTACCGTTTTCTGACAGATTTCACAGTGAGAAATTATACTTTTGTTCACCAAAACCTTGCACCACGTGGAGGCCCTGCACGGTCGGAGTGGTTGGGGTGGTTATGGATGAATTTCTCCGCCACCGAGCCGGCATCGCATGCCGACGCCGGTAGCCGACGCCAGATTTTCTGCGACACCGGGCCCTTAACGCTATCGCGTTAATATGCTTAATCGTGCCGTGATACGCCCTCACAAAGCCCTTGGGCCTCCCCAGTTGTACTGGTGAAGAAAACGGACGGTAGCATCGTGTTCTGTGTGGAATATCGGCGCCTCAATGAAATCCCACGCAGATATGTTTATCCCCTGCCCTAAATCGACGACATTTTCGACTGCTTGCTAGGAGCACATTTTTTTTATTCCTTGGATCTTCGATCGGGGTACTGGCAAGTACCTATGGATAAAACTGACTGCCCCGAGACTGCATTTGTCACTACCGATGGGATATAGGAGTTGAACGTGACGCCATTGGGCCTTTGCAATACGCCTGACACTTTTGAACGCCTCAAGGCCAACATACTTCGAGGCCTCAAATGGCACACATGCCGTCGTTATGTGGTCGAAGTCGTTGCATTTTCGAGGGAATTCGATTTCGTACTCACCCGTCTCGCAAGTGTCCTGACTTGACTTGCCTTAATTTAAAGAAGTGCCATTTTTCTCCACACCGGCTCACCACCTTAGGCCATGTTGGTCACCAGGATGGTGCTCTTCCCGACCCTGCGAAGCTTCGAACTGTCGCTGAGTTTCCCAGGCCGACTAAAATGAAATGACTGTGCAGTTTTATCGGCCTTTGTTCGTATTTTCACCGATTTGTCCACACCTTTGCGTCCATCATCGGCCCTTTGACACAGCTTCCTGCTGACAAGCAAGACGTATCGGCTTATTCTCCCGCTAGCGACTACGCATTCGCCACTTTACGCCATCTCCTAACCTCCCCTCCGATTCTGGGCCATTTTGACCCAGACGCTTATATAGAAATCCAGATGGACGCTGGCAGTGTCGGCCTCAGCGCTGTTCTTTCACAACGCAACTCTGGCGTCGATGAGTACGTCGCCTCTTACACAAGCCTCACCCTCACCAAAGCGGAAGCAAAATATTGTGTTGCGGAGAAAGAATGCCTCGCCATCGTTTGTGCGATCACAAAATTTCGATATTATGTCTACGGCCAACCATAAGACGTCGTGATTGATCACCATACTCTGTGCTGGTGGTCTTCTCTGAAAGATCTGTCTGCTCGTCTGGTCTTCTGGCTGGTTGGGCACTACGTCTCTAAAACTATGATATTGATGTGGTCTACAGGTCCAGCCGTAAACATGTAGATACCGACACCCTTTCCCGCTCTCCACTTCCAGATGAGCCTGGTGCTCCATCTGTCTCCAGCTACGATTCTCTGTCCCTTGCATAAGCCAACATGCCATCCAAGCATCGCCAGGACTTTGTATTGCCTCTTTCCTAGAGTTCCTGTCTGAGCCGTTGCCGCGTACTACCAACCACACACTTCGACGCACTGCTCGTCCCTTTACTATCCGCGATGCGCTTCTGTACCGCCACAATTATTTATCTGATGGCCGTAAATGGTTCGAGGTGATTCCTCGAGTTTACGCTCCGACATCTGTGCTTCCTTTAACGCGGACCCACAATGCGCCACCCATGTCAGAGTATTAAAGACCTACGCACGCCTCCAGCTTCGATACTACTGTCGCGGAGTGTACTGCTTCGTCCAGTAGTACGTCCGCTCGTGCTCCGAGCGCCAAGGCCGCAAGAGCTCACCTTACATCATCACTGGGTCACTACAACCTCTGTCTTTTCCCGTCCGGTCTTTTGAGCACATGGGAATCGATTAGCACGGAACTCTTCCGAATACTCAAAATGGCAACTGCTGGGGTATACCATCGCTGTGAACCCCCTTACATGCTACGACGAAACTGTAGCGCTTCCGTGTACCACATCAGGTGAAGTCACCTTGTTCATCCCTCACAACCTCGTTCTTCGGCAGGGTGCACCTCGTGACCTACTGGTCGATCGTGGACGTTCCTTCCACTCCTAAGCCTTAGAAGCCCTTCTACGGGAATGCAGCCTTGTCTATCCCTACTACCAGCGCATATGATCCCCAAACCAACGCAATTAATGAGCGCTTTAATGACACTCTAGGTGACATGCTCGCCATGTACGTTTCCGCTGACCACACCACTGGACCAGATACTACCCTTCGTTAGCTATGCTTAAAACAGCCCCACTCAGACTACCACAGAATTTTCCCCATCCTTCCATCTTTAAGGTCGTGATCCTTCCTTCTTCGTGGGCAGTATTCTCCCATATCTTTCTGATGCCTCCGAATCCAAGATTATATCTTAATTCGCCACCTGTGCTGAGGAATGTCGCCAGCTCGCCTGCTCATTTCCTTGCAAGACCAGGCCCGCAAAAAAGAGTGCCACGAACATAGCTCATTTTTGCCTTCACATTCACCTGGTACATTGATGTGGCTCCGCGTTGCCTTCTCCTCTCCCGGCTTTTCCAGAAAGCTGCTACATAAGTATATGACATTTCTTACCGGGTTCTACGTCCGACGTCCCATGTCACCTAGTCATTGAGCCCCTCCAGCCACCTACGGACGAATGGCGCTGCGGCAGCGATGCGGTTCACGTCGAGCGGCGGAAACCGCACGATGAGCCACCAGTATCGCTGGTTCCTTAGGTCGCCAGGTTGGCTCCTTTTTCACCGAGGTGTAATTGCGGCGACAAATACAGATGCCAACAAAGGACGTGAAAGAAGGCTGTGGTTGGTGCTCGCGCTTGCTGTGCTTGGCCGTTGACCAGGCGGCTTTCGTGTCCCTTGATCCCTGTGATAAAGCACGCCTAGAACTAAACTTGTGCTTGCATTACAAATAATTTCCCCTTTGTTTTCCTTAGCTGGATTATATGTTGGCTTCATATCAGTGTGACTGAAGTGCCATCTATTATATACAATTCTCTGTTTAGATATTAATTTGTCCAATGTGCAGAGATGCATATTTGCACTCTACTTACACCCCGGGGGATGTGAAAAATTTAAATAAATTTCCAATTTTCTCCGCTATATACAAACTTTTGGTGCAACTTAGGGGTAAGCCACATAATACCGTAATTGCACGATTTCAACGCGCACCTTTTTTGAAGAAAAGGTGCGTTCAAATTTGCTCATTCTAATTCTGCTAAAAATAAAAACAAAACCGATTCTTACTAAAAACAAAAGTTCAGTGCAAGGTAGCAAGCCACACTGCCATCGAATGGGGTCGTCTGAAGAAATCGACGCTCGCAGACATCGCAAGGTGGGTCCCCAGTGCGTGGAATGCCCTCCCGCAGACGATGGTTGCGTGAACCTTCAAGAAGTGAGGCATTTCTAATGCATTAAATGGAACTGAAGATGACTTTCTGTGGTCGTCAGACAGCGAGAAGGAGGTGTAATCGGACTCCGATTGCGACTAGCCGCTAAGGTTCAACTGTGTGCTTTTCTGTGTGTCTTTGTATGTTCCATATAAGATTGTTTCAAGACGGTACGTGTCATCTCAGATTTTGTTACTTGATGTGCGCGATATAATCGGCACCAAGTTATTTTTTTTTAATATTTGGGCGGTAATATAACTGCTCGTTAAGCCCGTTTCACATGGTGCGATTTTGCAGTGCTTTTTTTCGCAGCTGCGATTTCCGCAGATGCGAAATTCGCAATCCCGTTTCACATGGATATATGGCAGCTGCGTTTTTCGCATACTCGTTAAGCATTCTGACTGGCGATGACGTATGAGCGAGCCGCCTCCTATTGGTCGTCTGTTTCCACCGCTACAGTGGCTACCACCGCATCTGCGTTTTTCGCAGAGAAGTGACGAAGGGTCCGGCGGCCTGTTTTCCGCAGCTGCGAATTCGCACGTGCGAATTCGCAGACAAAATCGCACCATGTGAAACGGGCTTTACAATAGGTGGTGCGGTAGAATCGTGCAAATGCGGTAATTCTCTAGTTGCCTGCGTCTCGTTTTTACGCCCTGAGTGCCGTAAACTAGTTTAGAGCTAAAGTTTGCGAGAGTATGGTAGTAATATACGCAAGTCCTATAGTGGCTTTTTCTGCATTAACATACACTTCAGAGAATATTACCTTGTTTATCCAGATATTTTGGCAATTCGTCAGCGCAATTAAAGTAATCATAACATATCAAAAACTTAATCTACTTTCTCAGTATGTTAACATACAGCTAGGATTCAAACTTGAGAATTATTAGTAATAGCGAACTTCTATATTTTTTGTGAAACAATGTACTACGAGCAACAATGAGTACTCGAGCTTATCCTAGCAAAAAAGGAAACAATAAACGTAATAGAAAAGAAGCACTGAAGGCTTTCTATCCTTCAAGCTGTCAATAAATGAAAGGGTTCGTCTCCTGATACGTATAAATTGCCGGAACGGCAAAATCTCGCCCTCGAGAATGGAGTGGGACTAGGTGTCTAAAATCAATACTCCGCGACTCCAGAGAGCGTGGGAAGACAATTCAAACATAAAAATACGGCACTGCGAACACATGACGTAGTAAGCTTGCCGGCATTGCGACGGGCTGATGCCAACATCAGCGGCCAAAGAACAGCATAAGAACATTTCGAGTAGCCATTGTGAACATTGTATCAACAGGCACGAACGCTGTTTTTCAAGTGCCGAAGACAAATAAACATTTAAAATGAAGAAAAAAAGAAAAGAAAAATGGGAGAACTTGCCGTTTATTTGCTAACAAAAGAACAAGACTGTTAGCAGAGCAGCACCGTATCATTCAAAGGCGGCGTCGATGTACCTTTGAGTTTGTGCCATGAAAACTTGCACACAATTCGCGCAAACATCACATAAACTGCACTGAAATGTGGCGTTTTCTGACTTTTTCGATTACGCCCTCTCTTTGGAACCGAAGCTGGCGTACTTGTAAGAAAAAAGAAACAAATAACGAATAGGTGTGATTGTACAACTGCAGTGAGAATCAAATGGCATTGAGCGCATCGCTCCTATTTCGTTTCTTCGTCCAGAAAAAAGAAGCGGTTACCACATAGGCCTTCAGAGGCATTACGGTGGGACTATACGCCTCATCGACGGAGCTTACACCACGGGAAAGGTTCCGAATCCATGTGATTGTGACACAGCACCCTCGTACGGCTACAAATGTTTTCTTGGAGACAACTGGTTATCATAAAGACACGGTAGCGTTTCGCTTCAGAAATTTTGGTTTTGTTGTTATGTCACATCGATGGGCATTATTCTGTATGGCGGAACTTGAGTGCGCGATGTTCATGTGAACGGCGACGGGTCATTGTCATCGCTATTGCTGCTAAAATACGCGGTCGTACGAGCTCATACAGCGGCGTTTTCATAAAAGGGCTCGGTAGCGCCCCTGCTCGGCCCCATTCGTGATCTGTCCCCATCTCTATTTCGCCGCGACGTGCACTGTCGCCTCAATGTACATGAAAGCCATCATTTGTGGCTTTGTTTGGTTAGTTTAACCGAGCACGTCCGCAGGCTGATCAGCGAAGACAAACTCCCTACATGGATTCCCACGTGAGTGTGCGAACGCTTTTCCAATGACAGAAGCGCATGAATGACAGGAGTAGGGAGCAAGAAGAAAAAAGACATGGCTGCGTCGGCAAGAGATATTGCAGAATGCGTGAAAAAATATAGTGTACGGCATTTGCATCTTTATTGCACTTTCATTTCTTTCCTATTTTTCTTGAGTTATCGCTTCGTACAAGTTGGTCAATTATTTAGAACATAAAGCAGCATGGTTGCAGGTTAATTTTAACCAGACAACTTTGCCACCGTTGTTCTCCGCCGGTCCTGATTCCCATTTGCTCATAAACATTGAGCAGTGGAACTCGTGACATATGCTGGGACCGTATTCCGACATGAACACTTTTGAGGGTTTACTTTCAATTTCGCGATATTTTGCGAGGCCGGCACCGGACGCATCGGCCTGTACGAGCGATAGCATTCTTGGTTCAATGCCAAACACGCTGTCTTAGCGCTGTTCCAGAAACATTGCCGACACCAACGCTTCCGGCAGTAGTCAAGCGAAATCTCGCGGAAGTGACAGTATGCTCGAAGGTGATCGTCCGTGAATGCGGCCCCCTACACAGCGCAGCTCAACAGGACGACCGCATTCGCTTGTGAGATGTGTTGCGCCCCGTGTGCACCCCTGCCGGTATCTGGCGACGGACTGCGGAGATGCATGACCCTCTCGTACGCTCTCGACACGCCGGTTGTCCATCGTGCCCGCATGTCGCATGGGGAAGCCGTCGGTGTCGACTCAGAAGCGTCGCTGGCGCGCAGCTGTTTGATAGTGCTTGTAGTGTTTAGTGTTTTTAGGCAGTCACAGGCGGACCTGATCTTGTCCAAAACAGACATTTGTTTATCCTAAGCACCTCTTGCTGAGAGCCGGCATCACATTACCACTATTCCTTCAGATTACGGAACCCCATTGAGTTTAAGAAGATATGCCACACTTGCTGCTCAGCGACCATTAAGGCATTCGGAAGGATAATGCGACTAACGAGATAACATCTACCCCTTATTCTTCGTACCAGCACCTCTCGCTTTTGCAGGGCGCTGCAGCATTAATCAATAAATGTCACCAAAGTTTAATTATGCTTGGAGAAGTAACGAGCAGCGACGAGAATTTGAGTGCATAGATTATGACCGCCTGTTTGGCAAACTATAATCCAAACATAGACGACAATTGGCGAAATCTAACGTACCCCCCCCCCCCAAAAAAAAAAAAAACGAGATTCAAAACAAGAAAGAGGCTCACAGGAAGATGGAGGCTTGGATCGATGAACAGTGGTAGAACAAAGACTGTCGTTGAAGACAAGCACCCTTGTCGAATTGTTGGCTTCAGTGACATGCCCTGTTCTTCCACTCTTTAATCAAGAAAACCAAACTAACTTAGCAGTGTGCGGGCCCTGCAATCGGTGGGCCTTACAGTTGCAATGTAGATAACTGATGTGGCGACAGGCGGGAGACTACATGATTGTGCCAATGATGGCGGCTCAGCTTGCCGCTCGCCATTTCATTGCGTTTTGAAGTTCTGGTCACGTTTCTGTGTCTAAACTTTTCTTGTTAGTCTGTGGGCTTGTTTTGGTAGTTTTTTGGCATTTTCTCTCCACCTCGTTCTTTTTTAATGCGATTAGCTTCTAGGATACTTCGCGCATTTTCCGGTATCTATGGATCTAGCCGTTTTCGTTTCACGTCAACTTAGGTCACTCGGTATGTGCCACTGGGCATATGCCGCTCTTCAATGAAAGTCTGACGCCATGTTGGGTCACTTGGAACTAGGACGCACGGGAGTTCTCATTGCCCCTCGGTTAACTCGCTTCCTAGCACTGGGTATGTGTCAGTGTTTTTGTGCCACTCTTCAATGCACCTGAAGCAACTAGTAGCAGCTGCGAATTTACCGTGCAGATGACGACGCGCTAGTCTCGACAACGACGACAAAGTGCCTGTTTTCTCGAGACCGAGCTGCAGGATGAGCGTGCACCGGTCAAAAAAAAAAAAATGAAAAAATGGAAGGATCGACTAGGAGAGGATATGGAGCCTCGCTAGATGTGCCCTCCTCTTGCGACGCAGTGCAATACGCTGCCGCTAAATGTTAGCTACTGCTCGTCATAAATACAAGGTATTTATTTGTGCACTGCCTCATTCAGTCCTCGGCTAATTCGCCCCAATACTGGTGACCTTCGGACGATGAACACCGAGCCGACATTATACTTACAGAGTTAAATATATAGTAGTTTATTGTTTGAAAGCACAGAACATATGTGCGCTCATTGACACTGATTTGCCCCTCGAAATTCCGTCCTTTATACCAAAATGTTTAGGAATGGAGTAGCCGCAATTAAGAAAATCAAAGAAGTCACAGGCCTGCGCGGCACAGTCACAGCGTAAGCTGGAGGAGCGGCTCCATATGAGTTCCATTTTCGGCAGCACGCACTAAAGGGTATTCGCGGTGAAGTTTCTTTGTGGCGTTTTCACGAGAACGAACCTAACTGTCCGCCCGGTGTCGACGACGGCGAGCTGCGGCTTGTGCTGCTCTCTGCACCGCGCTCTGCTGAGCCCGACGTTGTCTGGTTGCAGCCCCGCGCATAGCACTACGATTCGCTTCTTCAGAAGCGGTTCGTACCTTGCGAGAAGGCGTCATAAAGTGTACCGAAGAATAAACAAAGGTATCAAGCCTACGCATCGCATATGTCACATCCCTTGACCCGTGGCACGATACTATGCTGTTGATGATGATGATGATTCTTCTTCTTCTTCTTCTTCTTCTTCTTATTATTATTATTATTATTATTATTATTATTATTATTATTATTATTATTATTATTATGACGTATTGACATCCCCTTTATAACGGGGTGGTGAGAAACAGTCACCTAGCCTGCTTGATTTAATCAGATATGCCATACATATTTTTAATTCTAGCATTTTCGATACATCTCCTTAATCTTTTTTTTCTTCTTCAAGACAATCTAACCATTTCTTGGCCAATCGCCCATAGTGGGTAGGAGCCTGGCGATAACTGCGACGGACACCGGCGGTGGCGGCAGTGGCGGCGGTGGACAACATCGCCAACCGTAAACGGCTATTGGAATGAGCCCATAACACCTTACGCTGTAATAGGCCGCTCAATACCATGTGCTATTCCATTAGGAGGTCTGTGTGCTTTAGAGGTGCCTCGTCACGCTAAATTATTTGGTTTCACAGAATAGAAGGAGGCACCTGTTAGCATACGCCTGACGATAGTGCCCTAGCTCATGAGGAAGTTGTACTATACATCCTCACATATTCTTTTGTTAATTCTGTATTGTAATGTGTATTCTCAGACTTTCTGTTGTAATTTTGTTTGCAACATCTTCTTTGCAAACTAGTTGCGCAATGTTGCAGCAATAATCTACCCGATGTGCACAAAAGGCTGTCATGCGTCTGTAAAACCATTCTTCATAAAGGCCGCTCTCCGGCCGGAAATTCAATATAAATTTGTTGTGTTTTTCAACGGGGACTTAGTCAAATAAATAAATAAATAAATAAATAAATACTAGACAGCAAAATCTTCCGCACCAAAAGGACACAAGAACAAGAAACAAGGCTTAACAAAACTTTTTGCCAGTGATTGCTTATAATTAACACGGATCTACGTGTGTGCTATTGGCTTAGGCATACAGAGTGTCCCATTACAGAAGCGAGAAAGCGGAATGACGTGCGCACTTGTGAAATAGGTTAAGTTATATGTAAGGCAAAAAATAAAAAATAAAAGCGAGTGCTATATAGGATTGCTGCCAAAGCCCTGACGGAGACATATTCGACGGTTGCACATTCTGTCGTGTCGCTAGTTTCAGAATCCACTTGTTTCACAAGACTAATACTTCGCAGTGTTCACACTCGAAAATTATAGAGACCGAATTTGGTGAGGCGTATTTTTTTTTTTACGATAAACTAAGCACACTCACTTAGCCTTGTAGTATAGCCGCCGTTTTTCGTGCATTGCTTAAAAGCCGTTCTTTGAGAAGTGTAGGGAATGACGTGAACCAACTCATTGAGTTTTAAGTGACCTATTTCGCGCCCTTGAAGTTTTCAAGATTCAAGATTCATTTATTTCTCTAAGAGAAAAACGCCCGGGACAAAAAGCTTCCTTGAAGCAGCTTGACTGGGTCCGGGGCCCATTTAAAAATTGCAGCAGCGAGGGGGGAAATACAATTTCACGCACATCATGAATCAAGGAACCGTACACAATGTAGAATTACAAATAAACTAAATGAGTAAGAAAAGCAAAATTAAATATACAATGCACTGAGAAACAAAAAGAAACTGTCCGCCCTACCACTGGGGTGGAGATGGAAGACCAGCGAAGCTGGGCTATGGTGATAATTATGTATTTCCAATTATGACTATTAAGATGTGATGGTGTAATTGGTTATTTGAACTATAAGAGATTGAGAAATGTATATGATCCGGTGGTTTTCATTTATTTAGTGACCACGGGGACCATGGCCTTATGATCGCTACGCTGCACTGCCATAGGGTGTACGGCAAAGGTTAGCACGTTCTTCATAAACACGTCACCAACGCCGCGCGCGTTCGGTGCGAACGCGGCAAAACGCCGCCGCCGTCGACAACAGTTCTGCGCGTTGCTGTTGCTGCTACATGTCCGAGTTTATAGAGCTCCTCAGAATTTAGAGAATGACAGCCGATAAACAAATGTCACGAAACAAAACACCGGCAGCGCATGCCTTTTATGTTAAATCTTCTCAGATTGAAATATTAAAAGTGCGAAACAAAACGCCCGGTCGCAAGATACGTATTTAGTGCCGCAGCTAAACGTCGCTTCCCCTCCCTCCCTCCCTCCCGTCCACCCACGGCTTTTCGCACGACGGAAGAAGTCGCGTTTGCTCTCCGCCGTGCGTTCGCTCCCCCGTGAAAGCGCGCGTCCCTCGCGTGCTTTCACGCGCACATACAGCATACGGCCAATGAGAGTTTTTTTTCTACACGCGGACACGACCACCGGAGACTGAGCCCTTAACATCTTCGCTGTAAAACAACGGTATAGCAGAAACAGAAGGTTTAAAACAAAATTGCAGTTCAACACTACGATATCGTAGATGAAGTTCAAACAAAATACATTGCATTATTTTTCCTTTTATACCGTGGCAAAATAAAATAAAAAAACCCTAATTTTGGTTTGAGCACACCACATGCTAAAAAAAATTGCTGAACAATTGTTTTTTTTCTTGTTTTGCTTAGGTTCACATTTTTTGTTGACCATTTGTTCGTGTTAAGGGTGTTAGTAACCAGGAAATGCAACATTTGGGAGCAATACGTTGTGCGAAGTCAGGATAGATGTCAGTTCTCTTTGCGTCTGGTGCTTGTATGAGTGTGCGTTAGTGTCACCGATGATCGAGAGTTGGATTATGAACTTAGCCTGAGGTAAGCTCAAGTTATTCATAGCGCGAAGTATGGTAAAGTACACTAGATGATGAATGGGAGATATTCTATGTTTAATAAACAATGGTCTGGTATGAGCTAGGTAATCTGAACCAGAAACTATGTGGATTGCTTTTTTTGGCAGAAGTAGTAGTTGGTTTAGATGCACGTGAGCCGCAGTTCCCCACACAAGATGACAGTATATATAGCTTATTTGAGAATGAAATAAGGCATAATATATTGATTTTTTAACTTTCACGGGAAACAAGTCGCGACCTCGTGAAAGAGCTCCTACAGATTTTGACAAGTTTAAAGAAAGATAACGGAAGTGATCAGCCCATTGAAGATGTTCGTCAAAGGTTCCGCCAAGCGATTTATATTTACTAACGATTTAGATGGTGTAGTCTCCAATAAGCCGCGGGATCAATATCGTAATAATCCGATTTATCGAAGAAAAATAGCCGCCTTTGTTTTATTATAATTATTCTTTAAGCTGTGTACATGTGACCAGTTATGGAGGCTTTCTAATATGACGTTCGTTTCAAGCAGGAGTTATTCGATGAGTTTCCAGATAAGAATAAGCTAGTGTCGGCATATATTATAAATTTATCTTTTTTTTTGCGATATGGACGAGATCGTTTATATACACGTTGAAAAGAAACAGACCTAAGATGCTGTCTTGTGGTACTCCGCATCTTATATATTGAAAATTGGAGCTACAACCATCGACACATACAGAATGCTTCCGTTTTTAAGGTATCACCTTATTAGCTTAAGCAGATTTCCGCTTATACCGTATTCATAAAGTTTATCTAAATGAATGTCACGATTTATAAAGTCAAATGCTTTGCTGAAAGCAACAAAAATGCCCAGTGTTACAAGTTTATCTTCAATGTTTTGCAAAATTAGTTTTTTGTTTAAGTAGCGCAGATTATGTAGATAAGCCTTGTCTAAAACCGAATTGGGAATATGTAAACAGGCGATTATCATCGAAATAAATTTCCGAACGCGTAAGAAAAATTTTTCTTGAAGTTTCGAGAAAATTGGCAGAATCGATATTGGTCGATAGTTGCCCATGCCTTGTTTCGTCCCAGATTTATGGATAACAATCACTTTGGCTTGTTTTAGTCTGTCTGGGAAGGCAGATGAGGATATCCATAGGTTAAATATATACGATAAGGGAGATGAAAGAAGGTCAGCTACAAATTTAATTGGTTTTAGTGACAGACCCTCTGCGTCAATACTGGAGCTATTCTTCAAGGCCCTTAGTGTAGCAAAAACTTCGAATGTGTGGGTAGGGGGAATAAAAATAGGAGTCAGGTGTCAGTACAGAAATTTGACAGGTAGCATCTTTGTTGTGGTCTGTTTCAGGGAGACCAATAAAGTGTTTATTAAAGCTATCCGCTAGTTCAGTACCCATGAGGGTTACACCATTTATTGTAAGACTTCATATAGAATTGGAGGGCTTAGGCTTGTTAATGACTGCGTTTATTGGTTTCCAAACTAATTTTGCATGCCAGAGGCCATTTTTTTTCTCAAGTATATTCGTATAATATTCCATACGCGCCTTACTCAACTCACTGTTTAATTTAATTCTGAACTGTTTGAATGCAGTCAGGTAAAACTTTTTGATACATCTTGTCTTTTTTTATCTGTTTATAAAGAGACGGCATAATCCACTGTTCTCTAATGTTTTTTGTTTGATTGGCGCTTTGTGGTCCACGGGAAACATGCATCAAATATTTCACGAAATTTATTTATAAAAAAATTGGCTGTGGTTTAGCTCTGGTTAAACCTAGTCGAGTAGCGATAGCTACAGATCCCCGGCTGCACTTGGGCTTCGCTTGTAGTTAGACATATGTTGTTATTAAACTTAGTGGTTTCCCACTAGACTAAGAAAGGAGAGACGTTGTGGTCAACCAGTGGGTAAAGTGGGGCGGGCTGCAAGGCGGGCTGCCTTCAGAGACGCAGAACTCGAGCAGCATTCATCCTCAGAGGTCGACGGTGTAGATTCATCGTTAGAGGCTAAGCGAGCCAATCTAGCGTGATCGCTTTCACGGCGCTTGGCCAACCGTTCGGCACGCTCCTCTTGAGTCTCTTCAACGCGCTGTCTCCACTTCATTTCTACGGCGATCCCTGGCCTCCTTCAGGCTGACCGACTTCTCACCATCCATACTGCGGCCTGAACTATGGCTGCGACGACGCGAGCTCTCCCCTTCTATACTCCCGGTTATCAAAGCTGCGGAGCGCGGGGTGTGAGGTCATACAGAGGGCGCAGCGAGCGCCCAACGTCTAAAGTCCCTATAGGCACCGGGCGCGGGATGAATTTGGACCGGTGGCGCCTTCATGCGGCTGCGCCATGAAAGTAATGGCATGTGGCGGCCGGGCCGCGCGCAGCAGGCGCTGCCGTGAAACAAAGTCTGATCAAACATGTTGCGTATTTGGGTGCACCAACAGTTACTGAAACATGCCGGGAGCTGGTTAAGCCATTCAATTCAATCGTTGTTCATCGCGGCATCGCGTTTTTCAGGCGGAAAGTCTGTATATGTGCGGTCTGTAGGCAACAGCGCGTTCAGTGCTCAGCAATTGAAACGCGATACTCGAATCGCATGGTCGCCAGCGCTTTTGCACTGACTGTAAGCGCTGGGGACACCGAACTGGTGCATTGGGGTGTAGAGGGAAAGCGAAAACCTTCGTAACGCATTATGACTGCATTTGGTCCCACGGCGCTCACCTGTGGTTTGAAAAGAAAAAAAACAAAAAAACGGCGGCAACCGCGCGCAGCCAGCGCTTCAATCGCTGGGCACTGTACATTTCCGACGCTGATTTGCTATGGTCTAGTTCTAACGTTAATAAGAGAGCCGTTCATACGCAAGAGCTTCGTGTACCACTTGCGTGTCTTCGCCTCCACAGTGTAATGGCTCCGCAGCTTGGGCACCGAAGGCGAACACTCAGATTTGTAGTCATTTTGCCGTCTTATCAGTGTATCAGTCTTCCTTTTAATGTACATTTTCCTTCCTAGCTATTCCCAACTCTGGTTGAGTCCGGCAAATGACTGTGCTGTGCATCGACGGCGAACGCCAACTCAGTGGCGGGTTCACACTCGCTGCCACCGACGGCTCCTGTCGCCCTAAGCTACATAAAATGGGCCGTGACTGAAGATTGGGCTAGTTTATAAGCAATTAAGAATGGGGAAGCCTTGCAAAGATAAAAGAGCTACAACGGACAGAGAACGACTGACACATGTGCGATCGGCGAAGCAGCTCAAGAAACAGAATAAGGAAGACGTATGTCTCCTTTTTTTCTGTCCATAATTGTTGTGTTCTTCGCCTATTTACATGATTAAATACGCGTGAATGTTAACGCGCACAGCAAAATAACATCTGGAACATAACTGCTGGAGTTCCACGTCTTAGCTTGCCGCGGTGAGCTCCGTTCGCGTATGCATTTGCATCGCAATTTGCGCTCGTTTTCTGCTTTATATACTACTTGATGCCACGAATGTGATCTGCCTCGCACAAGTGACGACCTTTCTCAAAAGAAGACACGCGTAAATGCGTTTTCCGGTGCGTCAGCCCTTATAACCCGCAGTGCCAAATCACTGCAAGCACCGAGCGCCTTCGTCCCGTCGTCTGCTTCACATGCCAGTGCTTTGTTAGGTGCCGTTCGCGGAGCTGTTCGCCAGCATATCGCCGGCGCGCCGGTGGCGCCTTACAACGGCCGCCCGGTGCCTATATAAGAAAATTACCGCCATCTACTCTTTCCTCCGCCGCCTCCTCTCCTAAAGCGCTTCTTTTTCTTTACTTTTTGCTTGCGAAAGCCAAGTCGACGGTGGCGCACCTAGAAAGCCCACGGTGAAGCTTTCAGGCCGGGCGCGCGCCGTCGCCGCCGCTGGCGACTGCGGCTGCGCAGAGGACTTTCAACATAGCTCTGAGGCGGAAAAAAAGAAAATATAAAGAAGTGAAAAGCGCGCGCTATCATCGTCCAATCGGAGATACAGGATAACACAGGAGAGAGCGAAGCGGCATTTGTCAAAGGATGGCGGTACTTTTCTTATATAGGGACTTTACCAACGTCAGGAGCGGTGGCCGCGTGGCGACCGCGACGAGGCGAGTTGACGGAGAATCGAGGCCAGTGGTGTGACGTCACACAGAGGGCGCGGCGAGCGCGCCAGCTGTGGCGGTTGCAAGGCAACGGCGGACGTGCGCCTGTAGGAGCGGTGGCCGCTAAAGTCCCTATATATTAAAAGTACCGCCATGTACTCTTTCCTCCGCCACCTCCTCTCCTAAAGCGCTTGCTTTTTTTTTTTTTTTGCTTGCGAAAGCAAGTCGACGGTAGCGGCCCTAGAAAGCCCACATTGAAGCTTTCAGGCCGGGCGCGCGCTGCCGCCGCCGCTGGAGACTGAGGCTGCGCAGAGTGACTTTCAACATAGTTCTGAGGCGAAAAAAAAATATAAAGAAGTAAAAGCGCGCGCTATCATCGTCCAATCGGAGACACAGGAGAGAGCGAAGCGGCGTTGATCAAAGGATGGCGGTACTTTTCTTATATGGGGATTTTAGTAGCCGCGCGGCGACCGCGACGAGCCTGACGAGCCGAGTCGCCGGAGATCGAGGCCCGTGGTGTGATGTCACACAGAGGGCACGGCGAGCGCCCAACGGCTAGGGTGCCTAAAACCCCTATATATAAAAATTAGCGCCATTCACTTCCCTTCTCCTCCGTTCTACTATCGCGCTCGGCGCGACCAGCGTGATCGACGCGCGATATCGACAGTGACGCCGCCTTCGTCGGGCCTGCTGTGGCAGACGATAGCTAACGCGCTACCAGAGGAAATCCGAGGAAAACTTCGATCGCGCCCTGCGGAGAACTTGTGGAGGTGCGATTTTGCTTCGTCAGTCAGTAACTGGTCTTAATAATGTCGTTTTAGAAGTAGCAACGCGACGATGCGACACGGCGCAAATATCAAGTGTGCAGCAAGCGTTTGCGCACGCCGGATGGTAAACAAAAAAAGCATTTTGCCCTCGCCTTGTCGGTTGCGGCAATTTAAGGCGCATTAGCATGCTATCACAACGAAGTTCTTGTCCCTAACACGTTTGATCCGTTTGTGCGTACAGCACTTTCGTCGCACAGGCCCGAGAATGGCAGTCGGAACGCGCTGGAAAAAAAATATACAAAAGCGCAACGCGTGCTTCCACATGACATGGATTGGCCAATGGGGGAGCGGAGGAGGCTGGGGCGACCGGAGGCGGCGAGTAGGAAACGCCGGGGTGAGCGCGGTGGCGGCAAGATCTAAGAATGGCGCTACTTTTTATATATAGGGGCTTTAAGGGTGCCTCGATGCCAGCGCCACCGTTGGCATCGAGGCACCCTACCAACGGCAGGAGCAGTGGCCGCGCGGCGACCGCGACGAGCCGAGTTGCTGGAGAATCGAGGGCCGTGGTGTGACGTCACAGTGCGGCCAAGGCTCAAAGGGCGGCGATGGCGAAGAGGCGAAAACCTGGCGTAATGTAGCTCTCGCTAAAAAATATTGTACGCTTCATCTGCACTGCTATAAGTATAAATTTCAGACCAGTCAGCACTCTTTATCATTTCTCTAAATTTATGAAGATTTGTGTCATTAATTGACTGATAGGTAGTAAGGGTTCTTCTAGTGCAAGTTGAAAGTCTTTCTACAACTGACACAAAAATTGCACAGTGGTC
Organism: Dermacentor silvarum; assembly: GCF_013339745.2. Lineage (NCBI taxonomy): Eukaryota > Metazoa > Arthropoda > Arachnida > Ixodida > Ixodidae > Dermacentor > Dermacentor silvarum. The sequence goes on along the minus strand of NC_051154.1, from coordinate 90,329,094 downwards.
GCTAAGGTCGGACGACAATGTACCAGCACAATCGACAGTATTGTCAGCGTTCACGACGTATATATCTATAGTTGTCTGGCTGGAAGCAGTAATTCTTGTGGGAGACACTATCACGTATGTAAAACCATTCGATTCAATTATGTTGGCAAGAATAAGTGACGTGTAATCATCTTCAGCCACATTTATATTGAAATCGCCACCCAAAATCACAATATAACGGGTAATAGAACAAATTTCTAGAAATTTGTTAGCATAATTCAGAAACTGGTCACTGTTTCCGCTCAGGGGTCTATAAACTACCGATAAGATATAATGGTTATGACATCATGTCAGAATTTCATAGTCATTTCTAATAACTGAAAACTCATCAACAAGCTCGAATGCTTAACAAGATTTTAATACAGATTGCCAGGACGCCCCCTCGATCGGGTCCCTCAGCGCAAGAATAATTCCATCGAGATAATAATAATAATAATAATAATAATAATAATCTTTATTTTCATCAGTTCACTGACAGGAAAGCTGCGGGTAAAAGCTGCTCTTTGTAGAGGCAGCTTGACAAGAGCCCGCAGCTACCTTCGTGTAGTACATACAGCAGTGGCATGTGTTAAAAAAAAAGAAGCATAGCACACTTTAGTCAAACAAAAACAAAAAGACATACATAGCAGTAACACAACTTAGATTCCTAACATATGTAGCTCACGTAGTTTAGGCAGTCTACACTTGTAGGGATCAACACAGGCTTTCACATATTTATCAAGTAGTTTGGGAAGAATGTACGATAGTTTACCTTCTGAGTAATTTGTTCTGGGTGTTTTTACTTTCCACGTGTGTTTACTTCGTGTGTCAAGCGATGTAACGTTTTGCTGTAGGTTGGAAAGGTCATGTAAAAAATGTCTATTTTCTTTGACTTCGCGTCTGATTGCTACAGTAAATTTAAATGCATACAGGTTATAAACGGGTAATATTCCAGCCTGCTCAAACAAGCCGCGCGTGTGGGAATCATACGGCAAATTGGAAAGTATTCTTATGTATTTCTTATGCATCAAGTATAACTTTTGTAGGTTTGTGTAAGTTGTAGTGCCCTATACCAAAAAACAATAGGTAAGGTGTGAATAAAAAAGTGATTTATACAGTAAAAGCTTTACATTATATGGTAAGACTGTTTTGCAACAGTGTACCATGCCCACAACGCGCGATAACTGTTCTAACACGCTGTTGATATGTTCGTTCCAAAGCATATTACTTCAAAATGTAACTCCTAGAATTTTTATATGATTTACTAACCTATTTCGGTATCACCGTACACAAGATGTAAATTATCGTTTGCCGGTTTGTTCTTTGGTCTTAATAGTACCGCTTTTGTTTTACTTGTGTTTATACCTAAATTATTGGAACATGACCATATTTTTAGTTGTGCAAGAATCTGGTTCATCTTTGGCTGAAGTATTTCGCTGTTTGCAGCAGAAATAAATATGCTGACATCATCAGCATATAGAAGAACATACATAGCGTCAGGATAAATGTGTATTAGATCATTTATAAAGGCAATCAACAGAAGAAAACCAAGGATGCTTCCCTGTGGCACACCTTTAACGTCAAACAGTTATGATTTATTACAACTACCTGTTTCCGTTCTTTCAAATAACTTTTAAACAAGTCCAACGCATGACCAGGAATTCCATAGCAGTGTAGCTTTTCAAATAATGTAGAGTGCTGAATGTTATCGAAAGCTTTGCTAAAGTCCACGTACAATCCCAAGACGACATATTTTTTTTTCAAATTGAGACAAAATGAATTCCTTTTGTTCCAGTAATGCCATTTCTGTGGACCGGTGTTTTCTAAAACCAAACTGAGTAGGTGAGAGTACATTGAGATTTTCGAAGAATCGGTATAGCTGATGGTGCATAAGCTTTTCCAATCCTTTGGAAAATACTGATGAAATAGATATGGGCCTATAGTTTCTTACATAATTTTTGTCACCTTTTTTAAACAAAACACTAACTTTCGCTATCTGCATTCTTTCGGGGAACACTGCGTTCGACAAACAACGATTAAATATATGAGTAATACAAGGCACAAGTATATCCGCACATATTTGATAGGCCTGATTTTTATGCCATCAATATCACGAGAGGAACTATTTTTAAGTTGCGAAAATACTCAATAAACATCTTGTTCTGAAACAGGCTTTAAAAACATAGAGGATGAATTTGGATCAGGAAGAAATTGAATAAACTCATTAGACGTCACATCACATGCATTGTTCACTAGGTAGTCATTGAAAGTATTTGCAAGTTCGACTCCTGATATGTTGCGCCCGTTGACTGTGATGTTTTGAACACTCTGGCGGGGCGTGTTCCTGTTAAGAAACAAGTCCAGTTTTTTCCACAAGGCATGAGAGTTATCTGCGCTAGTTTCTATTTCTCTGTGTATGTATTGCGATTTGCGTTTTCTAATTTCCTTATTTAAACGATTTCTGTACACCTTATATTCTTTTAGAATGGTAAAGTTCCTAGTTACAATAAACATATGGTAGAGTTCATTTTTATGTTTAATTTTATTTAGCAGGTCAGCGGTCATCCATGGTTTACGGGTTTTTTTATTCAAACGAATTTGTTTTTCTCGGAAATGGCGTTTGTAAATGTTTGTAATTTTTTCTAAAAATGTATTGTACGCTTGTTCTACGCTTTTTATCGAAATAATCTCGTCCAAGTTACTATTAAGCAACTCATTTCTAAAGCATTCAAGGCTAGACTCGGATATATCTTGAACGGTAACCGTGTGTTCCCGACATACTCGCTAACTAAATTTTTTATGAAATGAAATATAGGAAGGTGATCGCTGATATCATCGGACCGCACTCCTGTAAAGGCGGTGTTCCGGTTTATATTTGTAACGAACAAATCTAATAAAGTTGCACTATTTTCTGTAATTCTAGGCGGTGAAGTAATAACACTATCGAAGCCATTTGAGAGAATCAGCGTGTTCATGGCTTGCTGTGACGTAGATTGACCTAACATGTCTATGTTGAAGTCTCCTGCTGATACCAAATAATACATGTTTTCCGACAAGAAATGCAAGAGTTTTTCATAGAAGCAAAAAAAGCTATCAGGGTTTCTGTTTGGTGGCCTATAACACACTAAAAATAGATATTTACCTACGCCAGCAAGTAAGAATTTCGAAGTCATCGCATGTAACACAAAAATCAGGGATCAGTTCAGAATGCATATCTTTCACTAATAGCATAACACCACCCCCACGGCGCAATGGGCGGTTTAAACTAAATGACTGATAGCAAATCAAAGGGGGTGCGTCATTCTTATCTTTGCCCCATGTTTCAGTAAGGAATACGACGTCGAACGAGAATGAAAATCCATCGATAAGAAGCTGAAAGTCAGCTTGCTTATTCTTAAGGGAACGAACATTTAGATGCAAACATTTCAAATATCCTTTATGCTTAGCGGAACCGATAACGTTTAATTCTTGCGAGAGAAACACATGCTTTTGTGTTTTATCCATGTTAAATAAATTGACAAGTGTTCACAGATGACCGGTGCGACATTATACGGGAAAGTCGTTCGTGTTACGTACGACGATGGCACGTTCGCCATTTGTCTTGCGCACGAAGACCTTTCCGTTTCTGTGCCACGCATATTGAAAGCCGTTTTCCTTCGCCCACTCTTTCGCGGCATGAAGCAGCAGCCTGTCGCAGCTAGTTAGATTTTCCAGCACAATCACACGACAACCTTCTTCCTTCAATTTATGCCACTTTTCTAGCCACTGATCCCTAACTGCTTGTCTCACATACCTCACGATTATACCGGGAATTTTCCCTGGCTTCGCTGGCAGACGATGAATGGCGGCAACCTCCATTTCTGAAAGTTTCGGCACATTCATCACATCAGCCAAGTTGTTTACTTTTTGCAGCAGGTTTTCGCTTTTAGTCACTTGGATTCCATGGAACTGCAAATTTAGCTTTCTGTTCCGCCACTCAAGATCATTCAGCTCCACCTGCAGAGCCTTTTTCTCATCAGCATTCATCTTACACTGTACTTCAATGGCATCCACTTTTTTGTGAATTTCCTTAGTCTGTCTTTCCTGGTTCTCTAACCGATTCAGAAGCTCGTCATATTTTTCTGACATCATCTGAACTGCTCTTTCAATATTTAACAGTCCCTTCAGTGACATCAATCCGTCCAGTTTCTGGTTTATGGTGCACAAAAGTAATCTGACTTCAGCAGTTTCATTCCTGACAGCCGTGTCGCTTTGAAAACCATCGTTGTTCTTTGCCGCCTTACACGTAGGACAAGCCCATTTCTGTCTAACTGCTACGGTTTTGGTTCGGTATTGTTTTTCTGTAAGGCTGGAGCATGTTCCGAAATGATAAGAAGCAGAGCATTCCGCACACTGAACCGACTGGTCCCGGGAGTCAAAACCACTTTCACAGGAAGCACCAACATCTTTCGTCGACATTTTTGAATTTAGAAAAATGCTTAACTACCACAAAAGCAACTGTTCTAATGGTGGCAGCAGCAGCAGTAGCAAAAACAATCTTTTAAATAGCGCTATTGAACGAACCACCAACCTGCGAAAAAGCAGAGTTGTAATCAGTCGCGCGTTCGCTGTGCTGCCGCTGCTGCCGACTACGAAGATCCACGGAGCGTCCAGGCTCTATCTGTTCTGCAGAACAGTCCGCAGCGCCACGCCGAAGCGTCAGTCGATGAACAGTCAGTGACGGAGTGTAGCCTCTGTGCAGCCAGGAAAACTTTGGAAAATTCCACCCAAGCACAGAACTTGTGTCACCATCTGCGAAAAAGCAGAGTTGTAATCAGTCGCGCATTCGCAGTGCTGCCGCTGCTGCCGACTACAAGAGATGAGATCATTTTCTTGTGCGCACCATGTTTCAGTAAACATGAAACAACCAAAAGATACCGGAAGATTATGTGTGAGCTGATACAGTTGCTCGTGTTTATGCCTCATCGAGTGAATGTTTAAATGCAACGCTGAGAACAAGCCTTTCTTTTTCATACTGGATCCCAGTTCACAGCGGCCAACACGTTAAACATACCGATGGACTGTCATGAAGAAATGATAAGAAGAATAAAGTACGTGAAAATACGGAAAATGGTTGGCACGCGCAACATGAGTAACTGCAAAGGCGAATTCTTGCTGACATATCCAAATGTATCTGATACAGTAAGAATAACCACGTGGGGCTGTCAAATTGTATGATATAAAATTGAGGAATCAAACTGGGTGTTTCATCACAACTGAAACTGTTTACTGCCACAACCTTAAACACAGGGCCACAGCAACGTAATATGACGCAATTCGTTTTGGTATAATAACCTTACAAGCAATGTCAAAACTGACAAGGGCATGACAAAACTTCTACAGAATATACAAGTCGCACTGCAAGTGCGCTTGGTTTCAGAACAATAGACATGGGACATGTTTTCAAACGTTTCCATTTTTGCGCAAGTAACATCTTTTGCTTTAGACACTATGTGATGACGCAGTGAGGCTCGCAATGTCCTCTCTGCATGCAATTCTGATTGTGGGCGTATCATCGGTTTGACGAGCAAAGACTTTACTATTGCGCACCCAAACATGCTTCCATTTGGCTTGGCGCTTCTGCGCAGTTGCCTGGTCCAGAACGTGCTTGAGTTCAGGGCAAAGGTTCTCATTAACAAAAATTTGCATGTCAGAATCAAAACCAATGTCAGAGCATACCAATTTTGCAGCGTTCGCTTTCTGAAGAAAAGCGCCATGGACCTGCCTCCGATTGAACTGCACCAGTATATTTTTTACTGCTGAGTTTGCGGTCGGGACGCGGGGAATTACGTGAATGTCAGTTGGCAAAATAGAGGCATTCACCTTTGCAGCAATTCTACCCAGTATCTCGGCTAGGTTCTCTGGCATGTTGCAAGGAACACCTTTAATTTCAACATTTCAATGCGAATTGCATTGTTGGTTATGTAAGTGACATAAGTCTGCCATCCAAAATCAAAAAAGATGGCTGACTAATGGAGTCACCTTATCCCTGTTTATAATCCTTATTCCTAAGTCTGCCATGAAAGGTTAGAGGTAAATTTACCACCAATATATTTATAGCATGAACTATTTTCTTAAACCCTGCTGTTAATAAGATATTCGGGAACACTAATACAACTAGAGTTACGGGAAACTCGCATTACTTTACATTTGCTACCGTTAAGTTGCATACTCCCTCTAGTGCACCAGAAGGAAACTTCATTAAGATCTTGTTGAGAAAAATATAGCCAGTATTAGTGGAATATTTCTGTAAATAACGAACTGGAAATAATTGATTTGAGGATAAAATAGTATTAGACAGGTCATTGATGTAAATAAGGAAGAAGAGAGGGCCCAGGACAGAGCCCTGAGGCACACCAGAAATTACAGTCCTGAGAATCTGAAGAATTTCAATTAGCGGTAACAAAGTGTGTTCTGTTAGCGACGGAAATGTTCAATCCATGCTAGTATACTGTGGTCAATGTTTAATTTACTTAGCTTAAAACAGAGTAACTGGTGAGAAATGAGATTCAAAGCTTTAGAAAAGTCAATGAATATGCAATCAATAATTAGTGCTTTGACCAATGCCGCGAAAAAGTCATATGTAAAAGAAACCAGTTTTGTTGCACAAGATAAATGCTTACGGAAACCGTGTTGATAGGGAGAGAACAATAAAGTTATAGCCAAACAGGCAACCAGGTGGGAATAAATAATGTGTTCTAGGAGTTTATAACGTACACTGGTGAGGGACATTGGTCTGTAATTTAAGGGTGACTGCGCATTACCAGATTTAAAAACTTGTACCACCTCGCCCACCTTCATATCACGCGGTAAAGAACAAGATTCCAAGGACTAGGAAAACAATTTTGATAAAAAGATTGACGAATGAGCGTCAGTGCTTTTTAAAAAGCTTCGGAGCGATATCATCCTCTCCGCAAGACGAAGGCAATTTCAGGCCACGAATGAGCTTCTACACAACATCAGAGGAAATAAAAACAGGATCCATAATGGGGAAGCTATATTCAGTAGTGCTCAAAAAGAAAACAACGGAAGTTGAAAAAGATTGGGAAAATACAACATTGAGCACAGAACAACACTAAGCACTCAAAATGGGTGCAGTGTTGCAATCGATTAAAAATATTGTGTTCTGCGTGTAACTGCCTATGACATTCCATAATTTTTTCTTGTTTGTTACAAGTAACGAACGAAGGGTGTCCTGATAAAAAATTTCCTTGGCCTTTTCAGCTGCCTCCTTGTATTGAGCAGCACATTCGCGATAAGTGAACCATCGACTTGGTTCGTTACTCTGTTTGGCTTTCCGGAACACACGCTTCTTTCTGTTTAACAGGCGGTTTAAAACGTAAACCACGGGGACCAACATTTACATCAAAAAGCGCGCAGCGGGATGAACCCGTCAACCAAACTTGCAATTTTGTCTTTAAAACTTTTCCGATTAGTTTCAATAAAGCGTTCTTCAAAGTTCAAGGAACACATCAAGTTCGCGGTTAATTGCAGGAAAGTCTGCCCTATCATAATCTCTACTGAGCTTGGGTTGGCGTACAGGGTGATGAACTATAATAATCAGTCAATCAATCAGTTGTTTATCATGCCCAGGAACAACCATGCGGTCTGAGTGATGGCGCACGCATGCATAAAAAAACGCCAGAGGAATATGAATAAAACAAAACAATGAATAAAAGTAACAATGTTGAAAAGAGGAGTATACATACAAGAAGGTGCAAAATGAATACTTAAGAGAAAGGAGGAGAAGGGCAGTTGAAAAATATGTGAAACTACGACAGAACAACGCAAAGCTCGGAAAAGAACAAAGACACGGAGTTGTAAAAAATATGAAGGTCATGAAAATGAGCGTTGTAAAGACACTGGATTCTGTGGACGGTTGAGTGTTGGTGAGGAAAGGCAGGAACATGGAAAGGTCTATGTTCTCTGGTTTTCTTCCGCGAAGTACGAAAAATTATACAACTGAGGAGTTCGGGGCACATAAGGATACCGTGAAGAAGTTTGAAAAGAAACAGAATGTCAGCGCGATTACGTCGGCAGCGAAGTAAGGGCAATGAAAATAATCCAACAGCAAGGCCCAGCGTCAGTATTAGCAAAGCGGTGAGGATAAATCCTTAAAACTTCTTCTGGACCCGAGCTATAATATCACTGTTGGATCTAGAAATGCTGTTCCAGACGACCGACGCGTATTCGAGGTGAGGAAGAGAGATTGTTCTGTACAACTTGCGGAACGGTGTAGGAGAATTGAATTCTCTCGATAGTCTGCAAACAGAGACAACAGTGCGCATACCCCACATTGAAACGCATTTAGTGTAAGCCGAAAAGTGTAAGGTTGTATCAAAATGTACACCGAGATCATTGATCTCACGGACCTTACACAATCTACTGAATAAGAAAAAGAAATGCTTGCTGTTTTGCGGGTGACAGACATGACTTTGGTCTTAACAGCATTCAAGGTGAGGTTATTATCTGTGCACTATTTAGAAAAAGGAAACAGGTCATACTGCAGGATGTGACAGTCATCAATCGTATGGATTGCCTTAAAAATATTGATGTCATGGGCATATATAAGGATTGAAGAATTCCGAATGGCGGAAAGAACGTAATTAAGAAAAATTTTAAAAAGGAGTGCTCCTAACACTGATCCCCGAGGGACACCGCTAGTTACCATGTAAGAAGAAGACGTTTGGCCGTTGACATCAGAGATGGCCGTTGAGATAACTCCGTAAGAGATTAACAATTGACGAGTCAACACCAAATTGCGTAAGCTTGATGAGAGGCAGTGAGTGGCTGACCACATCAAAAGCTTTGCTGAGGACGCAATGAATGGTGTCTACTTGCCCCCTTTGAAGTACCGGTACAGAGATCTGTGTCATATGAAGAGAGAGAGAGAGCAAGCGAGAGAGGAAAGGCAGGGAGGTTAACCAGAAGTCAGTTTCCGGTTTGCTACCCTACACTGGGGTGGGGGATAAAGGGGTTGGAGAGAATGCAAACAGAGAGATAGAGCGAAAAAAAAAACAAACAAAAAAGTCACAGGCATAAGTAGCAAAAGAGGCGTTCCAATCACAGACGTTCACACAGGCCAGTAGACTTCAGGAACCGCAGGAGCGCTTGCACGGCCTTCTGATGCGATGTTGAGTCGCGTCGATGTTGAAGAATTCTTTCTTCCGATAATGGCAGGTCGTCCAACTGGTTCAGCACGACGGAGAGTGATTGTCTCTGCACACTGTATTGTGGGCACTGACAAAGAACATGATGAATCGTTTCCGTATGAAGATTGCGAGATTTGTGATAGTGGAGCGACCGGGGCGGAATCCATGCTGATTCGGAATCAACGTGTTCTTCACAGTGAAATACAATACGTTGTGCAGAGCAAGCTCAAAAACCTTAGACGTGGCACAGAGAAGAGAAATCGGGCGATAATTCGAGACATTGGTTTTACAGCCAGACTTAAATACAGGAAAAACACGAGCAGTTTTCCACATGTGAGGGAAAGTGGAAGTATTGAAAGAGTTATCAAATATAGATGCCAATAGTGGGCGAAATATACGGCCGTAAGCTTTTAAAATTGTGGATGGCATCCCATCAGGGCCGCAGGATAGGGAAGGCTTCAGGCTCTTAAGGCATTCGCTGATGAGCTTTTCATCATATAACACAGGATTAGATGTAGGAGCCGTCGTCTGCTGCTGGTTGAAACCTGAAGCTTTATATAAGGATGAGAAATGGGCAGCAAAACAATCCGCACCAGCTTGGACCTCTACTCCTCTAGAATCGAGCAGGCGAAAACACTCTTCGCAATAAAATAATAATAATAATAATAATAATAATAATAATAATAATAATAATAATAATAATAATAATAATAATAATAATAATAATAATAATAATAATTTTATGGCCATCTTGAGTGTGTACATTGAATTATCGGGTCTGTCAAAGCCACAGAGAGGCTCCCGCGACAGGACCCCACAACATCGGCAACGAGAAAATTGTAAAAAAACATTAAACAGGATTCAAATCACTCGTCACTACTTAGTTAACGCGATAGAAACAGAAAACTGCGTGATATTATAATATAGAAATGAGGTAACAGCCGAAAACAAAAATACAGTATTATACTAGTTCAAAGATGATTAACATATTCCGTAGGGCGCGCTTTGAAGTCGCAGTGAGTATATCGTCTAGGAGTTCACTCAAAATTTGGGGAACACAAACACACCTTCTAGCCTTGCCATATCTTGTAGCGAAACGGGGCACAATAAAACGAGGAACTTTTCGGAGTGATCGAGGTGCAGTGTAGGCATATCGGAAATTGTAGTTCAAGAGTGGCGCAAAATAACTGTTTGCGCAAACAGTAAATTAAAGGAAGCCAAGCAAAAGGACGAAAACAGATCGGCACTGTTCGCCACAGGAGAGTTGTAGGCGATGCTTTTCAAAATACTCTTCAAAATGGCGTTGATTCTGCACTTCCAACGCACAGAAGAAAAAGCAAACACAGTTATACCGTACTTCAAAACACTGTATGCGAGCGAGTGCATGACCGTTCTTTTAACCGACATCGGAAGAAAATATTTTGTATTAAATAATCAACATGCGACACTCCTGAGTCTAGTACAGATGTATGTTAAATGGCTGTGCCAGGAAAGGTCCTTATCAATATATAACCTGATGTATTTTATCGAATCCCGATTATTATTATTATTTGGTTTGTACACATATAACACAAGGACATGAAGGAAATGGGGAGGGAGCAAGCTGACAACTGCCCCCGAGAGGGGCACAACGCCTGCCTACTCTTTCAGGAGGAGGGAATAGAAGAAATGAAAACATGAGGAAAGAAAAGAGGAAATGAAGAAATGAAGAAATGACGGAGACACATCCTCTATTGACAAGCAATCACATAAATGTTTGTTGTGTGAGTGCAAAATAAGCGGTACCGGATTAATTGCTGCCTTTAGCGGATTTCTGAAACACACAACGTTCGTGTTCGTTGAATTGACTGTAAGACCGTTTTTTTTTCAAACCATGCCATTCCATCGCACATACTCTCCTGTAGCAAACTAATCGCTTTCACGTAAGATACATGTTTGGCTAGTAACAGCAGGTCATCTGCGTATTGAAAAACTATACGATTGGATACAGATCAAGTGAAATCCTTCATAAATATATTATTTATTATTTATTTATTATTTATTTATTTATTTATTTATTTATTTATTTATTTATTTATTTATCATACCTCAAAGGCCCCAGAGATGGGGTATAACATGAGGGATGGGCTTAGTTTAACAAAACAGTCATTCGAGAGCAGCCTTGAAGTGATGTGCGTCGGAGTGGTGCGTGACGTCGGCAGACAGACCGTTCCAGTCCCTTGCGGTTTTCACAAAAAATGATCATAGATGGGAGGTAGTCTGTGCCGGGGGAGGATACACGCCTTTTCTGTGGTTAATGCGGCTGACTCACGATGAGCTGGTAATATAGCTGAAATCTGGAGTGGTGATCAAATGATAGAATTTGTGAAAAAGAGACAATCTAGAAATATGACGTCGTGATTCTAGATTAGTAAGACCGGCACGGGTGTTTAGTTCAGACACGCCTGCATGATAAGAATAATCAGAGTAAATAAACCGGGCGGCACGGTTTTGAACTGATTCAACTGTATTAGATCGGTTATGTTGATGAGGATCCCAGACAGAGCATGCATACTCTTAGGGCGGACATATGTAACATAAGCTAATAATTTTACTGATGGGGGAGCAAGTCTTAGCTTCCGGCGCAGAAAACCGAGGGTTTGATTCGCGGCATTGGCTATGTTAATGACATGATGTGACCAAGTTAGGGTAGTTGAAAAGCTTATGCCGAGCTATTTATATGAGTCAGCGGATAATATTTCGGAGCCGTATATGGTGTATTTCCCTGATTGGTGATGCTGTCTGCGATGGAAAGAAACTACAGAGGTTTTTTTAGTATTTAAAGACATCAACCATTCGTTACACCATAATTCAATGCGTTTCAGGTCATTTTGAAGCAAATCCATGTTTGAAGTGTTAGTTATGCGTCGATAAACTACACAATCGTCTGCGAACAATCTAATATTAGAAGAGATCTCAGTAGGAAGGTCAATGATGTAAATCAGAAAGAGTAGTGGTCCGAGAACTGTGCCTTGTGGTACGCCCGAAAGTACAGACGTTCGTTTAGATGACTGCGTGTTAGCAAATAGAAACTGCTGCCGGTTAGTGAGAAAGCTACGTATCCAATCTAGTACAAATGGATTAATGTTGAGACGGGAAAGTTTTAGGAGTAGCCGTTGGTGTGGAACTTTGTCAAATGCCTTTTCAAAGTCTAAGAAAATGGCATCTACAGGCACGTTCAAGTCGAGGTTAGAACTTAGATCATGAAGAAATAAAGCCAGTTGAGTGTCACATGAAAGGCCTTTACAGAAGCCGTGTTGAGCAGGATGAAATAGGTTATTGGATACTAAAAAAGTTTACGATCTGAGAGTAAATAACATGTTCCATTAGTTTGGAACAAACACTGCTGCATGGTGAGTGAAATGGGACGATAACTAGTACACAACGATGCAGGTCCTTTATTCGGGACTGGAACAATCTTGCCTACTCTCCAGTTTTCCGTCACCACTCCTGATGACGATGACTGCTGAAAAATAGCACATAAAATCGCGCTCACATTTGTTTTGGTGTTTTTCAGCATTTTATCATTTACTTCAACGACACCAGACGATGACGTAAGTTTTAATGAATCAAATAATTTCTCAATGCCGTAAGGACAAAAGGTAATATCAGGCATGACTGCATGATCCAAATAAGGGAAGCAAGGTAATATGTTAACAGGATCAATTGTGAAGACGGAAGAAAAAGCACGGTTAAGTTGTTCAGCAGTTTCACGATAGGGAATACCATGGTTTTGTTCATCAAACAGAGATAATGGCTGGCAGTTATTAGGGTTAATAACCTTCCAGAATTTTTGGGGGTTATTTCTTAACATTGTCGGCAGCGTTTGCGAATAAAAACGTGAGTTTTTCTTTAGTGGCTAGAGCTTCGAATTCTTTTTCTGCAAGGTAATATTTATTCCAGGCGCTTGCGTTGTTAAACCGTTTAGCCGAGCACAAAAGTATTTTCTTTTTATTGTTAAGACGCTTTAGTGTGATGTTAAACCACGGGGATGACTGTTTTTCGGTTAGAGTGATAACGGGCACGTATTTTGCGAACACATCGCGCATTTTGTTTTTAAAGAGCCAAGGTGACAGAATTGATCCCTTGTGGAACACCAGTGCTCAATTCAAGCTTGCTGCTGACTGGTGTTTGATTGTTCAAGGCAACGACTTGTGAGCGATCACTAAGGTAATTTTTATTGCGATAGCAATTATATGGACACTCCAAAGCAGATTTCTGCCGTCGGCGTCGCCGTCGCCGTGAGGTTCCGTATGACGTCAGTGGAGATGAAATCGTCGCCGCGCGCCGAACGCTGTATGTGCGAGTGAAAGGGCGCGAGGGACGCGCGCTTTCACGGGGAGTGAACGCACGGCGAAGAACAAACGCGCGTTCTGCGCCGTGCTCCCTTAAGGGCTGCAGAAGTAGGCGTCTCTTTCCTCCTTTACAATCACCATATATGTAGAACAAACGCGCCTTCTTCCGACGCGCGAAAGGCCGTGGCGGGGAGGGGAAGGGAGGCGACGTTTAGCTGCGGCACCAAGTGCCTATTTATATCAGAGGCTCCGGCAACAGTCACCAACGCCGCACGCATTTTGTGCGAACGCGGGCAAAACGCCGACGGCGTCGACAATAGTTCTGCGTGTTGCCGGTGCTGCTGCATGTCCAAGGTTGTACACCTGATAAAGCTACTATCATTACTCCGTATAGCTCTCTACAAATTTGCTATCGCAATTGATGCTTCGCCTTTCAGGTGAAACTGCGACAACCTTTTAAAGAAATATTAGAAGGTCTCAAGAATATGTGGCTCTTGTGAATAGCCTGGTAGTATCAATATAGGTCTCATCCCGGCCACGGCGGCCGCATTTCGATGGGGGCGAAATGCGAAAACACCCGTGCACTTAAATTTAGGTGCTAAAGAACCCATCATTACTCCGTGGTGACACGTAAAACCCAATAATAATAATAATATAATAATAAAATAATAATAATAATAATAATAATAATAATAATAATAATAATAATATAATAATAATAATAATAATAATAATAATAAAATATCAATCAATCATTTATTTATCGTGCCCAGGAACATGGGTGCTGGCGCACGTATACATAGAAAAGAAATACAGCAGGGGAGTATCAGCGAATAAAAAATAACAATTGAGTGTACATACATGTCGAAAATGCCAGATGTTAAGGACACAGGTGAAACATAGAGTTGAGAAAAAATATCAGCAAATACAACAGGGGATACAGTAATAAAAAAAAACCGATTTAAAAAATTTCTTGAAAAGAAAAGTGTACATAATATGAATAAAAGGAGGAGAAGGGAAGTGAACCTAAGACACAACAACGGAAAGCTGAGAGCAGAACCCTGCAGGCGCAAATTCTGGGACAAGAATAGAAATGGTGATTTGCGCGGAATCTTGTGACATGAGGATACCGTGAAGGAGTTTGAAAAGGAAAAGCAGGTCAGCACGATTACGTCGGCAGCGAAGTATGGGTCTCATAGCAAAGCCCGGCCACTGTTGGATCTAGGCCGCATTTCGATGGGCGGCGAAATGCGAACAACAGTGCGCTGCCCCGTGCACGCTTAAATTTAGTACACCCGATCATTGATCTCCGGACCTTAAACAATGGTACAGAATCTACTGAATAAGAAAAAGAGATGTTTGCTGTTTTGCGGGTGAAAGTCATGACTTTGGTCTTAGCAGCATTCAAGGCGAGGTTATTATCTGTGCACCATTTAGAAAAAGAAAGCAGGTCAGACTGCAGGATGCGACAGTCATCAACAGTGTGAATTGCCTTAAAAATCTTTATGTCATCGGCATATAGGAGGAATGAAGAATGCCGAATGGCGGAAAGAACGTCATTAATAAAAATTAAAAAAAGGAGTGGTCCTAACACTGATCCTTGAGGAACGCCGCTGGTTACCATGTACGATGAAGACGTTTGGCCGTTGACGTTAACAAAACATGATCTACCAATAAGATAACTCCGCAATAGATTTACAATTGACGAGTCAACACCAAAGTGCGTAAGCTTGATGAGAAGCAGTGAGTGGCTTACCACATCAAAAGCTTTACTGAGGTCGCAATATATGGTGTCTACTTGCCCCCTTTGAATTACCGGCGCGGAGATATGTGTCATGAAGCTTGCGAGATTTGTGATAGTAGAGCGGCCGGTAAGGAATCCATGCTGATTCGGAATCAACGTGTTCTTCACAGTACAAGACAATACGTTGTGAATAATAATAATAATAATAATAATATATATATATATAATATTATTATTATTATTATTATTATTATTATTATTATTATTATTATTATTATTATTATTATTATTATTATCGTCTGAGTGCTGGCGTGCGCCAGCACTCAGACCTTAGGGTTGTTCCTGGGCACGTTAAATAAACATGATTGATTGATTGATTGATTATTTATTGATATAGGTCTAGAATTTTCAACGTTACCTCTTTTTCTGTCTTTATGTAGTGGCCTGACAATTGATGTTTTCAGTTCAGATGGCAAAGAAGGGTTTTCTAGAAATCCATTAAACATACAAAGAAGAATAGCGGAGACTGAATGAAAATTACGTTCAAGAATATAAACTGAAATTCCATCTATGCCTGCTGGTTTGTTCCATCTCAAACTAAACAGTATTCTAGCAAGCTCAGACATCGTCATCGGACGCAGAAACGCAGACGCCACTATTGCTTTGTTCAGTGTACATTGGCCGACCGGTATCGGCGAGTGTCCAGCAGCTACGTGGGCGAAGTATTGATTAAACGCATCTGCCGTACGCGCCGAATAAGATGGAAAAGCATGGGCCACGGAAGAGGCTGGACCTTTTTTTTCACGAAAGTAAATAATCATTGACCACGTTTTAGCTGCGCTTTTAGTACATAATTTGAACTGCTGCTGAAATTATTGCGGTTTTGCTCTTCGCATCATGGTGACCACCCTGTTTCTGGTAATTGTGCATTCAGCTCGAAGTGCAGAATTATTTTTCGTACACCTCAACCGCTTCTTAAGTGTGCCTCGAAAAGCCATTGCCTGCAGGACTTCTGGGGTTAACCAGTTGTGGTTCTTTCTGCGCTTACATGTAACGACTTTCGTGCAAGTTTTTTTTATTGAAACTATTTATCTGATCGCAGAACTTTTTGTATGATGCATTTGGACAGAGATTATAACTGATGACCAGTCAAATCGTTCAACTAATTCGTCCAGTTTGCGCTGATCAACCACATTCACCCTCGTCGTCTTAGCTGGAAAATTCACAAGGTGTGGTATTCTGAGAAAAACTACATGCCGTAAAATAGTGGTCAACTAGACGTTGTACAATCACACATGAAGCAAAGTTGCAATTTGGAGCACGTACAACACTTTTGTCCAAACGAACATTAAATAACAAGTATATACTACTACTACTACTACTAATAATAATAATATTAATAATCAAGTAATAGCAAAAATAATAATAATGACCTTATTTTCGTCTATATAATGATTGGAGGGCCCCCCATGGAGGAGAAAAAAAAAGCTTGAAATGTTCGAAGAGCACAAAACGTCTTGAAGCGAACAATAATTATTTTTCTTACCCGGTCCTACTACAACTACAGCCCAGGTAGCACACAAAGTGCTCAAAACGTCGTATTAGTTGATTCAACGTCTAAAACATATTTTTGACCAAATCGACACTTTAAAAACGTCGCAGGCACGACAGCTTAAAAACAAGGGGTGAATACGTCTTGAAAACGTTTTCCTAGACTAGCCGTATCTGTTCAATTTCTATAGCGTACCGGGTTTTCGACATCGCCGTTTTTGGCGGGAGTATTCGTCATTTATCAAACCTTACGCAGGGTGGCGATACCGTTGTCACATCGGTCACATGACCACGGTGTACATGTCCAAGCTTGTGGTCGCGGCGGCCGGCTTCCGCGTGAAACCGGCCTGTGCATAGTTCTGTAATTGCGCTTGGTTTGGGCTGTCGTGTGGTTCTGCCTGTTTTCGGCTGTGCTGTCCTTTGTCATTGTGATGAGTGAAAGAAAACGATGACGACGAAGTGCGCGTGGGTTCTTTCGCGATTTGACCACGCATGTGAGTGATCTCGCCAAATCAGCGATGGCCCAGTGGTATTGGGCCACGTATGGCGAGCACGTGGCGAAATGCTTCGTGGCAAGACACGCGGCTACTCAGCGGGAGACGGAATACAGCAGGCCGACGTGTCGGATGCCGACAATCAAGGCTCTAAGGAAAGCGGCCGTCCATGGAGCTGCCGCCCGACCGTTGCCCTTCGCCAAGGCGTTCGCCAGCGCGAGTACTGCAGCTCGGAGCGTGGCTTGTCCTGCTGTGCTAACACGAAAATTGCGGATCGCGGGCAAGGAGTCTCCTTGGTCAGTTGCTTGGCGAAGCACCGTTCGTGGCCTAGCTAATGGCCGCATATGCATCGAGCACTGCGGCTCGCGCGCAAGCTTTCCGCTGGGCATGCTGACCATTCCTGCGGCTCCGATGCAGGCTGACCAATGAGCGCCAGTGAGCGGTCGTCTCCAGTTCGGTCCCGTTCGGTCGCTCCGCATCGTCTCCAACATCTAGGCATGTCCGACGTCGTCACGTCATCGCCCCTCACTTCGGCAAGCCCTTGTCTCATGTACACCGTACCTTGAGCTCTCTTGACTGTTTCTTTCTCGGACTCCTATCAACCCTAGCTGTTCTAGCCTTGTATGTATGTCGTGTCATGTGGCGTAAGGTTCTGTGTGGTTGTAGTTTGATTTTATAGTTGTCGTAAATGTAGTTTGGTTTTAGTTTTCATAAAGGTAGCTTGGATTTTCCCATCACGAGTTCAACTGCTTTTCTTGCGTCCTTTTCCTCATCGCGTGGCACGACAAACAAGTGTGACGAATGTCCTCGTGATTTCCTTTACAGTCATGCAAATATTGCAGTGTTGTGCTGTCTTACTTGACACTGCGTGTGCAGTGATTTGTTTGTATGGTTTTAATTTGTTGAGCAGCTTAGTTTTGCATTAAAGAGCGCCGAGTGGAGGGCACTAATTTGCTCTTCAATTTCATTCTCGTGTTGCTGTGTGAGGAGCCTTTTCAGTGATGTTGTATTTAAGGCGTTAAGCTCACTATGAGGATAAAGGTCACAAGAAATGTTGCTTTTGTGTGCCTGGCATCGGGATCCGCCATTAGGAGTGAAACTATCAAGTTTGGCAGGATGCGAAGAAAGGCGGGAATTGCGGCCTCTGCGCACTTAGCCTATATCCTCTAGACAACTGTGATCGCGGTATTTCAGTTTCCCGTTTCGCAAGAATGTTGCAGACAAAAAGAGAACTGACATACGGGCTCTTTGTTAATGATTCATTACGGGTATGGTAGCGCAAGAAATGAGGTCAACTGCCCGTCCTATTCCCTTGCCTTGTGCTACAGCCACCCATAGAATATTGCGTACCACACCGTGCTGTTATCGCTTGCGATTCAGGTTCTCTCGATTGTGTTTTGGCCCGTTTTATCTTACGTTATTGGTATTTCATGGTCTTTAGAGGAACTTCGTTTCCAATGTGACACGGGCAAATTCGATTTTCTTTGGCACTTCGGCATGGTTGCGATATATTGCGTTGCTTATTGGAGCTTTCTTCTTCTTATAGTTTTCCTAGTTCGCGAATGGATACCGCATATACGCTGCATAACTCGCTAGTGGATACTGCATATGTGAATCGTGAATCCCCTTGTCGTAAAATATTTATCCTGTTACTCCAGATAGTCACGATTATTTGCAGCTTGTGACTGGTGTCGGCCTCTACGCTGCGCGGCCTTCGTGGCATTTAGTCGGCTGTCTGCCGAGTTCATGCGTGTGCCAGTGTACGCACGGTGCTTGAGAAGTGCTCGCGCGGTTCTTTCGATTTGTGCGCTCTTCGTGCACTGCGCGCAACAGGGCATGTCCCGGTTCTTGGTCCTTGTGCAACAAACTTTCCTATCGTTTAAGAAATGCAAGCAATCACACTGCTAGCACAGGAAGGGCGAGTGAACGCAATTTAATATGGTATTACATAAGCTGTCGCTAATTTCACTTGAAATGCTTGGTAAATATAATGTGGAATCTACATATGTGATTTCATTGAGCAGCCTCTTCAAAACAATTCCTGCAATAATTTTTATAGTTCCCCTCATTATGTTTGTTTTTATGATCCCGATACAGTGCTGTAGTTGCATATTTTGTGTACATATCACTTTCATAAGTCATAATAAAATTTAGTATGTCTTTAACATTGTAGCTTACTTGTGCTGTTATGTTTCATTACAAGCTGCAAAATTTGAAAGAATGTGTAGGTCTCCCCACTTATCTAGCAAGCACACCTAGAAGGAAGTCTTCAGTGCTACACCTCAGTGCTCCCTCTGGTGCTACCAAGTGAAGAGCAAATGCATATACAGGGTGTCCCAGCTAACATTAGTCAGAATTTTAAAATATTTCGATGCATTCTAACGCGACCAAACCCATGTTACTTACCATTGTATGGCATAAGTCAATATTTTTTGTATTCTGCTTAATTGCATAATTAGTTAAGATTAATGAACCAACTTCTGAAGCAACGAAGTTAGGAAAGAAGGGTGGTTTGCAAAACGTCCAATCAAACAGTTTCTAACTTTCTATTAAGTATTTGTATTTCCCCGCTTACTGCAGATACCCTCAAAATAAAAAAAAATACCATGTGACATGCCCCCTTGTGCGTCGTGATTGCAGTGCCCCCAAACGTTCCGCGTACAAATGAACATAGCATTTAGCAGGGTCTTGCCGCTTAAAAGGCGACAGGGCACCGACGCAGGCGTTGGCTGCGCGATTTACGCCAGCAACCGTTATCGCTTGCGCTGTAATAACGCTTGCCCTGTCGCGTTTTAAGCGGCAGCACACCCTGCTAAATGTAAAGTTCGTTTGTACGCGGAACGTTTGGTAGCACTGCAATCACGGCGCGCAAGCGAGAATGTCAAGTGGTATTGTTTTTTTTTATTTCGCGGGCATCTGTATTAAGAGGAAAAAAACTAATACTTAATAAATAGAAAGTGAGAAACTGTTTAATCGGACGGTTTCTAGACCGCTCTACAATTTAATAATTGGAATTTTGTTTGCTTCGTTGGTTATTTAATATCAGCTAATTATGCAATTGATCCGAATACAAAAGATAGTGTGATTTACTGCAAACAATAGTCCGCAACATGCATTTGGTCGCGTCGTCGTAGTGTGTAGCGGCATATTTTTAACTCTGGCTAAAGTTAGCTGGGACACCCTGTATATGCCAGCGATAGTATGTGGGCAAGCTTTACTGCTACAGCCACTGCATTTGCATTCAATTCAAAACATTTCAACTACCACTGTAGTGCAGCATACGTGTCCACTTCGACAAAATGGAGCCCTAGTGCAAATAAATATCTGGGCGTACTTGTCCAGGGCAACAAGTGTGTCTACATTAAAAACATTTCAAGTACCAGAATGTACGACAGATCCATTGCAAGAAGCACTGAATGATGTTAAGTGGTGCGCTCCCAAGCTTTTCATCATTTGAATTCTGCCTGGACTGTGTGCTAAATACTTTTGGATGTGAAAGTTGGGATTTTATCATCCATCGCCATCTTCCCCGGCCGCCTTTTATATATGGCGCGCTCCGTCGCGTGTGTCTCGTGCTTCGTGCTGCGAGCTGCGAGGTTACAAAAAACAAGGAAGGGAAATAAAAGCTTCTTCTGCTCCTGCCATCGGTCCGAATGGTTCTCAGATCTTCCACTCGCTGACACACATTGTTGTAGTGGACCTAACCTCGGTCGCTATAACGTGGTGACACGTACGTGATCGTACGGCGAGCACCCCGTCATGGACAATGCCACCAACGAGAGACCAACGACCAGCGCAGAGGGCCTCGCCACGTTGGAGATTCACCTGCCGTCCTTTTGGCCACAAAATCCTGCAACCTGATTTACTTAAGTGGAGGCCAAATTCGACCTTCGGCACATTACCTCGCAGCGCGCGTGGTTTCTACATGCTGTCTCGGAACTCTCTACAGGCAGAGGTGGTTGAAGAGTTTCAAGAAGTTGTGGACTTGCCCCACGACACCACACCCTATTACCGCTTCAAATCGACGATGCAGGATCGCAAGTCCGTGTGTTCACGCAGGCGGCTTCAGAACCTAGAAACCAACAGGAGCTCGTCGAGCGTCGGAAATTCTATGTCGTATGCGGCGGCTTCTGAGTGAATAGGCTGGATGCAAACAGGCCGCTTCTGCGTGAACTGTTACTTCAGCGCCTGCCGCAGAATTGGGTGGTCGCCTTGGCTGCCACACAAGAAGACATGTCCCTCGACAATCATGCCGAGCTGGCCAACCGCATCGCTGACAATTCAGCAAGAGGTGATGTAGCAACAACGACCGTTCCGCTCTAGCACCTCGAAGATCGGCAGTCTCGCCTTCAGTAAAAGATCTGAGTACCGTTTGGACCGATGGCAGAAGCAGAAGCTCTCTTGTTCTTCCTTTTTTTTAACCATAGAGAAAGGAATTCAACAAGAGGGGACACTCCCATAGGGCCCAGCGGCCGAATTGACTGCAGCGTGCCAAGCGGTCGGCGTCAATCACTTCCGGTTTCGGGCGCGCGTATTTTGAACGCAAGCTAGCACGCCGGCTGCGCCCCCCCCCCCCCCATCTCTCTCTCTCTCTCTCTCTCTCTTATTTTTTTTTGCTCTTCGTGCAGAATCGGTTTATTTAGTAAAAATGATTGCGAACGATCTCGTAAAGTCCCATCGAATCTGTGCCACGTGCAACTTCACAAAGTAGACGCAACACTTTTTGTGCAATGAGGAAATATTTATTTTGCTTTATATAAAAGCTCGTTCCGCGCTTTTTGTGCGTTCATCCAACGTTGTGATTCCAGCAGGTAAGGCAGTAGTTCCTGTATGAAGCTCCACGGGACGGCACCAGCTGAAAAAAGTAAATTACAAGCATGTTACATTTACAAGCACGTAACCGCATGTTACAAGCATGTGTCATTTTGGTATTTAGACATAGGAATATTGCGTGTAGAGGCGAAACGTGCGAAAGCGGCGAATGGGCGGCATTACAAACAAATGCAATTCGCTTTTACATACATGGCGTAGAAAATACTCGACTCATCCCAAACAATACCATAAAATATGAAAACTGATTTCCAAGCGTTCCCCCATTTCCGGGCATTATTTCCTGCACTTTGGCAGCACAAATACACGGTCGACTTCGCGTTTCCAAAACTTGGCCTCGGGCGACGCGACGGTACGCTACATACATAGAGACGGACGCAACAGGCACTCAAGACAAATGCGTGGGTGCAATGCCTTTTTTCAGTCCTTTAGAAGACGGAATTTTCGAAGTTTCTGATATGTTCGTCGGCGTTATCTTGCGCACGTTTTGCCGGCGCCAGGAGCACACCCCATATTATCACTCTTGGCAATCGCCCATCGCGTTTTCAACAGGCGTGAGTACCGAAAGAAGGTGTATGTTGCGGAGCCACAAAAAACGTCACAGACTTGTCCCTCTAAGATTCATTACACGCCAAACTAACTTTATCACCACGGCCGAGCTGCTTATCGCTAACTGCGTCACAGCGCGCTGTGCAGCCAGCGTGCCTCTAAAGTACCTCGGAAAGTAACGAAATTACTTTCCAGTAATGTCTGGCGTCAGAGAAAGCGGCACAAACTTCTCTTAGCAAGATGCACTAGACTATATATACGCACCACGGCCGAGCTGCTTATCGCTAACTGCGTCACGGCGCCCTGTGCGGCCAGTGTGGCTCAAAAACCGAAATAAGTTACCATAATCCCCTAGGAAGCGTCGGAAACATGTCTCAGAACGATTCATTAACTCATATTAACTACGCCAGGATGGCCGAGTTGTTTTTCGCTAACTGCGTCTTAAGTTTCGGTCCCGTGCCGTAAGCCTAATTGCGTCGTAGACGGTGAAACAAGATTTCTCACCTTGCTGTAGTCCAATAGTGCAGTGGTGTCTTGTCCCAGTGCAGAAGGAACGCAAGAATACGCCGGGAACCCAATAAACCAGACTACTTTTAAAGAAAGGGGGACAGACGGGTCGCCGCGGGCGAGCGCTCAAACGCACGCGCGGCCGCACTCGCTGGCTACGGGGGAGTATCTGGCGGATGACGCATGTATCTGGCGCGTCATTGTCCTGTGGCTAGGTAAGGCAAGGAAAATAAGTCGCAAAGCTTAAGTTCATTTATACGCAAAACGTTTTAGTTTTCGCGGCAAAGAATTAAAAAAATAAATCTATGCCTGTTAACTTAAGTTCACTCTTTCTTTTTCGATGCTCGCGGCAGCTAACGTTCGGTGTCAAAAGTATAGCGTGACGTATGGTGACGTGTTTCCTGTTGCCAGTTTTTGCTGAGTGTCCCCTCTTGTTGAATTTCTTTCTCTATGTTTTAACCTTGCAGCACGATACACGCGCCGGAGTTAGGGCAACCAGCGCTGAAACTTCGCGTGCCTGCAGCAGCGCCATATAACACACAGCCTATAGCTAGCGGTAGATCGAAACAGTTTTCAGCTGCGCATGCTGCAATTTCGCGTTATAAATTCCACCGTTCATCTTGAGGTACATGTTTCCAGGTTCTGGCCTGACTGGGAACCGACGTGATAGAACGTATGAGCGCACGCGCTTTGTCCACCGCGCATCAGGTAGGGCCGTATGGCCCGAGCTTGGCTCGATACATAGAACGAAAGCGAACGTTGATACAGGCGCGCTTCTGCTATCATCCAAAATGTCGTACCATTTTCGGGGCCTCCCTATCGGATGGTGTCAGCATATTTCAGCTGCACACACAAACTGCCGTAGCGCCTCCTGGCCAGCGCTGGTTCCCCTACAGACTCGACAGGGGAACAGCGCGAAAAGACTAAGGACGAGAAGGGGAACACACATCAGCTCTGGTGTGTGTTCCTGTTTTTGTCATTCGTCTTTTCGCGTTGTTCCTCTGTCGTGTATGTACCGACTAACCCAAGCCTCTAATTTCACTTAACTTGGGCCAAACTTCAAAAATGTGCAAAGGCTACGTAGCTGGACAGAACCAAGGTAATGTTTGCCGTCGCTTAGAGATACTCAGATTATATTTTGCATTCCGCCTAATTATATAATTTGCCTTCATTATTTAATCAACTTCTCAGTTATAGTTAAGTGTCAATGAGTTAAGTGTCAAAATACACGCAAACTGACTCGAGCGGCCAGTCGCGTGGCAGTTCTGAGTGTGTTCGGGGGCTTCTATCTCATTCGGAAAAACGCTTTTAAGTAGCAGGTATTGAGCAACAGAAAGCTGTATCGGGAGGTTTTCATGTTGCTCTACAATTTTCTCATTGACACTTATCTAATTATAATAATCGAGAAGTTGAAGAATGAATGAAGACTAATGATCTAATTAGGTGGAATTAAAAAAATAATCTGAGTATCTCCAAGCGGCGACAAACATTGCCTTGGTTTGTCCAGCTACGTGGCATTTGCATATTTAAAGTTTGGGCCAAGTTACGTGAAACACCCTGTATAAAAAGCGGCTGAGGAAAATGACGATGGCTGCTAGAGGGCGAAGTGGTAAAGCGTTTGCTCGGGGTTACATGTTCAAAAGCTTCTTGTCATTCAGTACGCTTTTTTTTTTTTACTTTAGAAAACAGGAGATGTGTGTAAAGTGTAGCATGGCAGTGTACAAACGTATTCACTGGTTTGAAGATGATTCATTGCGACCTTATGGTTTTTTTTTCCAGAGTGGTACATATGTGCCTCTTGTTCAATGCTTTTCATATAAACCAAGAATTACTTCCTTGGTTACTTGAATGAAGCTTTCAGTGCAATAGTTTTAATTTCCAGGTTTATATAAGTTTCAATATGAGGCTTATGCATGAACTAGAATATGTACTAGAATGCTAAGATTTTATTTATGTAGCATTACTCAGTCTCATCGTACACTGCAATACAATGGTGCACACTTGTGACATTGATTTCCCCCTTTGAGTATTCTATACTATTTTTACTTGATTGTTGCTTTTTGGTTTTATAGTTCTTTTAATTTACACCATTACATTATTTGACGTATCCCAAAGGCAGTATTGTTTATTTTAACATGTTCCCAGTGTTTGTTTCTGATACTATGCGGCGTTATTCCTTTTTGTGTTCTTTTCAAGCTTCTAGATTATTGGTAACATTGCTTGTAGGCAGCTACC